>NW_024349802.1:5639492-5736694 GCF_902729225.1 Pteropus medius
CCTCTGGAGGTGGACACGACAGAACCTGCATCACCAGAATGCCACTGCTGCCATGATATGAAGCCTCCGCCTTCCTCTTTCTCTACTTTTACCCATTTAACCTACAAACTCAGCACGCCCAGATCATTCGTCAAAAGGCATTAGAAGAACCATCGCAAACCCCAAAAACGTAAGGCCACGGAGCCGTCTTCCTACCTTTAAGGAAACAGTCCTTGCTGTGGACGGTGAAGATCTTCTTCCCCAGCAGGCAGGCGGCACGGTGAAGCTCGCAGTGGTTTTCGTAAAACTTCCCGTCGGAGCCACACACGGGCATGAAGCTGGGCCTGCAGGCCTCCAGGCACCGGCATTCGGGCTCCCCCGTCTCCCTGCTGAGCACGCACCTGCTCCCGCGGATGCACCGTTTCTTCCCGCAGGAAGCTGGCCTCCCGTCACTGCCGGAAAGCCCTGCCAGACACAGACACAGAGGGTCAGCTGCAGGCACTCGGGCGGGGTCCCGGCCTTCCTTTGTGGCCCTTTTAAGTCATGGTGAGCAGAGGCTCCATTTGCCTGTGAGGCCGAGGCCTGGGGACTCAGGGTGCCGATGGAGTCCCTGCCCTTCCAACAGGAGGTGACTGCAGGTGCCTAGAGCAGTGCCCTGTAGTGGAGAGCTCAGGTTTATGACTGGCTTGCACCAAACATCTCAGACACAACCCTGACCATCTGGGAGGGAGAAGGAGGGAGGCGCATGTGGAGGTGGCAAAGTGCCAACGGACCATGTCTGAGTGGAGGGCCTGAATCGAGGCCCCCATAGCCTCACGCAGAGAGCACCGGCTTGCCTTAGGGACACCTGAGGTGAGGAGTTTTGTGCAGGGGATGGCATGCAGGGCCTTCCTTTCTAAGGAGGAAGTGTGGAATAAGGAGAAAGTGGTATCTAAGTGTTCAGGATAGGGGGCCCCCAAGGGAGTGAGGCCAGACTACAGTTCTCCAGGACACACATCATCAGTGGTGGCACCAGCGGCCTGTCTTCACTGCCCAGTCCCTTCCAGCACAATGCTGAAGCCATGGGCAAGAATGCCCTGAAAATAGCATCTTGCTTTGGGTCTCCTATTTGCCACTTTGCTGGGTGTCCCCTCCACCCAACATACGCCTATAATGATGTCAGGCTGTGGCGCCCAGAGCTCGGACAGCAAAGAGGGCAGGGTGGCTGGTAGAGTGGCTTATGCTGAAAGAGGACGCTTACGTGAAAGGTCAAGCAAGCATCTATTACCAACATTACGCTCTGTCACAGGAGTCCAGAAAATGGCTGATTGCCACGTGGCATGAATGGCAACAGACAGGAAGTTGAGAATTATAAAGGGATATCAAAATACAAATAATTAAAACACGAATGCAGATTTTATGGCTACAGAAGTCTTCGCTTTTAAGTTTTAAATAAATCTTCTTCGAAATACTCAGCAAAACAGAATGGCCCTGGCAAAGACTGAACTTTCAGCCCCAGCTCCTACCCCCTAGGATTCAAATGTCTAAGGAAAAAAAAAAAACTTCCTTGTCTTGTTTTTGGTTAAGTCTGCTTTTCATCATTATAGATTTGAAAGGGAAAAAAAAATCAGTTATCGGTAGATTAACTGCTTGATTCAATAACTCATTTAAATTCCTCCAGCCTTGGCAAGCTAAGAAATATTGACTTTTTCTTGAATCATAATAAACTGGAAGGTCAAAATATCTCTGAGCAGTGTAAAAGTGCAGCTCCTACGCGGGCACATGGATCTCCTTTATCCACTCTGCTAATTGTTTGTATGTCACCGTGAAGGTTCAGTGGCATTCACCGGCCCCAGCGCACATCTTCCTATCAAGGTTGACAGGCGGAGGGGAGACAAAGATGCTTGGCGAGGGAGGCTCTGGGCTGGAGGCCCCCGCCCATGGTGTTTACGGCTGCTTTGCTACCGAAGGTGTTTGATTAGCTGATTCTCCTGGCTGCTTGGAAAATGGGTTACTTTAGAAAGTGCTGGCGGCTACTAGGAGAAACTAACACAGCTCTAAAAATATCAGCCTTTGTTTCTTTTCCAACACAGAGCCAGGACACAAAGCCCTGCCATTGTATCGCCATTTTAATGACTTTCCATGTGCAGTGGGAAGGGCACCCACTAATCACCCAGTTTTGAAAAAACAGCTCAAGTTTGGGAGGCTCTGGTCTCTTTTGCTCCTGCTGTGCTCCCCATTCAGACTGTCTCCCCCTCCCTCAATCAGCCCCGACTCCCCACTGGGGGCCACTTCCTCCTGCCACCCCAGTCAGAGTGCCTCTCTCTGACTCGACCCCCTACTTCCGTCCTAAAGTGTCTGCCCTACTCTCTGGCCTCAGGAGGCCCCAAGAATATAGGGCCTTTGTCCTCACATGGTCTCCTTACACTCAGGTTTTAAGAAACACAGCAGTTTTAAAAGCCGGTCTCTTTAACTGATTGCGCCACTGCTCGAACCCCAGGCTAGAGGCTGGGATGGGAAGGGTGGTGAGGGCCCCGCACACAGAGACCTTTTGAGGGCTGCTTCTCCCCTTGCTTCTTCCAAGGGTGGGGGGCAGGAGGAAAACTGGAAGGATGGCAGCATGAGAGGAGAAGCATGTCCACGGAGGTGGGCCTTTTGGGGTCAAGGGGATTAGAATCTGTGTGGCAGAGCAGGAGGGGCTTCAGAGCCCAGCTAATCCAGCCTTGGCAGTCAAAAGAAAGCCAGCTCACCTCGGATGGGGTGGGGGGGCGAACCCCGCAACCCGACACTTTCTCCTTTGAGACACCTGTAAGCCCAGGTTACGGTGAATGCCTCTGAAGAGCAGCGTTGTGTGTGACACCTCCAATGCTCACGTCTGATGGGCCTGCAGGTATGACTGAGGCCTTCCCCACAGGCTGTGCTCTGAGGGGCCCGAATTAAGAAAACATGCCAATCCGCACTTGTGGAAGTCGTCAAGAACACGCAGGTTCTCTCTGACATGGAAATCAGCTGTCGGCAAACATTTGATTCCTAATTATTTGCAAGAAAGGCAAAAGTAGCTTTAAAGCTTTGCACCTGCCCCTTTCCAGTCCGCGGAGAGCAACCTATGACAAGCTGAGAACGTCTACATAGCGATGGGCCTGGGGTCCCGTCTCGGTCACAGAGACGCTGGTAAGTGGTGGCTTCCTAATTAAACAGCCCCTCGTCACCACTTCCTCCTTGTTACTAAAACAGGATGAATCCCCCTCTCCTACCAGGACGGTGATAAAACAGTAATGGGAAACGTAACCAAGTGAGACCGCTGGCAACTGCCTACAGTGTTTATGAGGACAGCCATGATGCACGAGAAAGATATAATGTGCTTAATTTATAGGCATAAAGAAAGTCGTTTACCCAGGTTAGAAACTGATCATCATACCAAATAAGCTGCTTCTCAGCACTAATTAAATTTACTGAACACGGCCAGAAATGGGAACTGTTACACGAAAGTTAACAGCGGCAGGAGAAACACGCCCGTTTGTACCAGTCAGTGCTCAAGACACGCTCTGTGATTCAGGCACAGATTCTCGATTCCAGCGTCAGCGTCACAGACCTGGGATTGCCAACTCACAGTGCACGTGGAGGGGTGGGGGTTCACCATGGTCCAAGTCAAGGCGGGTGACGCCCACGGAAGGACAACACGGAGAGAGTGTGTCTTCTTCCTTCACCTGGAGCAGGAAGCCTCTCACCGCTGACCACACCAGAGCACAGGCAATTCTCTGATTTCGCTTCCCAACTGACTCAGTCTTTGTAACAGCTTCCTCCGCATGGGGTAAAGCAGTCTCTCAGGGATCATGCTCTGAGTGGCACGTGACAGGGAGCCCGTTAGCTTTCCACTTCGGGCTGCCGTGCCGTTTGCCCAGCACAGCATTTCCGTCTGAGAACATGTCCTTGGCTTGACTACTGAGGAGAGCCCCTCCCCTTACATGGCCTTGGGAGGTCCCCACTCCAAGTCTCAGCCGGAGGCACTGCCTAGGCCTGCTTCTTCCTGCAGGCCCTTGGAGTGGGGCTGAGATCCCCACTACCCCACCCCACCCCACCATAAAGCCACAGTGAGGTGACAGCTTGGCTCTAAAGTGGCTGCGCAATCTGTAGGGCCCTGTGAGGGTCAAGAACAGTGGGACATGGATGCAGCAGGCATGCAAAGCGCCAAGAACCAGCCACCTTGTGCACTGATGGCCTCACTGCTGCCTGCCGTGAACCCTAGCCTGGCACAGCAGGGGCCTCCAGCTTCTGCAGATGGAAGGTGCTTGTACAGGAGACACGTGCCCACCTGTCAGTAGACTCAACCCCTTACACGTGTATTATGTGCTTTATTTTCCGTGTATCATACCAAATGACCAAAGAGTTGCAGCCCATACTATGGGTTGTGGTCAAGTTTTTAAAGATCTAAAGCAGAGGACTTGCCTTTGGAAGAGGGATGTGTGTACAGAGGTGTGCGGATATGTGGGGTGTGTCATCCAGGAGCTGGAGGTGATGGTCCCAGTACTCTCGATGTCCCCCAGGCAGCTTACACTCTCAGGCCTGCCCCAGGTGGCCCAGGGACCGGGTGTCAGAACTCTCTGACTCTCTCATCGCAGAGACCCCCCAAGTGCCTTGGAGGTGGCTGCATAATTTGGGTTTGTGTGAAAGCCAGGCAGAGACCCAGCTCTCCAGCCAGTGCAGTTTCTATGCCCCACATGGAGGGGTGGTGACAGCGGGGCACTCCAGTGGGGCCTGCTTGCCAGCTCTCTCCATCCACCGATTCTTCCAACAAATATTTTTGGAACACTTCCTATGTGCCAGACCCTATTCTGGGTGCTGGGGACACAAAGAAGATTAGGATACTGCCTCAGTGCACTTATATGGCAGTGTAGGAAGACACATCAGAGTGTGAACAGGAAAACAAACAAATAAAACACACGTGAGTTGAGGTAAATGCCCAGAAGGAAATAAACGGTGCTGAGTGAGTCAGCTCTCACCTGGTGGTCAGAGAAGCCTTGTTGGAGGGAGATTTGACCTGAGATCTGAAAGTGAGGGGCACAGCACCAGGGCAGGGGAGAGCAGAGTAGCCCAGGGCCCTGGAGCCCATGTGCAGAGCAAAAAGCTGGCGTAGGAAGAGGCCTGGCCTACAAAGCCCTGCTCTGAGGCAGACCTTGCCGGGCAGACCCAGTCTGTAAGGAGCCGTGACCGCAGAGGCAGAGTTGCTGCATTGCCCCACTGTTCTCTAGGGAGAGTGGGGGTGACTCTGGGTCCTTGGAGCCTTTAGTCAGCCCTTGGGAACCGAGAGTTGGAGGGCAGTCCCGTCCTCAAACACTCCTATAGGCCAGAAGTCTCTTGGCACTTTCTGGGCTGCTGGTGGGGAGAAGAGCAGCCCCCGTGGGCTCTCATCACTGGCCACCTCGGTGGGAACCTCCACACCCTCTGGGTGCCCTGGGTGCTGGGGCTGCTCCAGGTCCACCTCTGCCCTGTAAAATCTCACTCACACTAATGCATTGGGAAGAAAATCTGCAGTTCCTCCCAAGAAGATGTGCAATCCTAGCACCCAGCCAGAGAGGGCAGTGCTTAAAGTAGCTGCTGCTTACTGCGGCGTGCCAGGGCTGGGCACCGTGCCCACCTCTTAGATATGTGAGCTCACCTAATCCTCATTTGATCCTCCCAACAGTTCTCACTCTGAGGCATGTATATATGGAAATATGGGTCAAGGATTGACTTGCTTATGGTCAGATAGCAAGTAGGCTGTAGGCTGTAGTGAAACTGATTTGGATCAGTCTCACTTCACATCCCACAGATTTGAGATCATCTGCTTGGCCGGGCACGTGGTTCCTGCCTAATGCCAGGAGGGGCCAGATGTCCACAGTCCGAACTTCTCCAACATCAGGATACAGCCAACATCAGCACACCTGGCCTTTCGGATCTCTGCTGTTCACACACATCAAGAACCTGCAGCTCAGAGGCCAATTAAGCAACTTCTCTGAGGGCTGGAGGTTTACCGTGTGACAGAAGGAAGCCTTTCTTGGATCTTTGAACATCACAGGCCCGAACTCACTCCTTGTCATGGACAGACACCTGGCCGTCCCTCCCTCCATTACAGTGTCTCTCAGCTTCAATGCCTCCATGCCCCCACTCCTGCCTTTTTTCCTGAAATTGTTCAGGTGACTACTGGGGAGATGTGATGTCCTCTCAGTGACCACAGAGCAGAGCTCAAACCGAGGCAACTGTGTACTTTATGAAAGCAGAATCATGACTAGCTCTGAAAGTCTCAGAATTATGACCTCAGAATTATGATCATGAACAAATTCTCCAGGTCCCAAAGCTTAACAGAAACATACCATTACCCATCGCCGAAAGGTACCATAACTTGTCATGTGTAGTGCTCACAGATCCTAAGCCGAGGTCCGACAAATTGGCTTCCAAAGAAACCACTAAGTCAAGGTTAGAAGTGCCTGGAACATGGAGAGGAAGGAAGACCTTTAAGCTGTCGGTTGGCTCTCAATTCTGCTTAAGGAGTCTGTATTTAACCAACTCTGGATCAAACCGAAGCACAAATGAGCTTCCTGAATACTGTCTGATGTCCCTGGGTTTTTGGAGGTGCTTATTTCTGGTTGCAGATGAACACAAATATCAAAATATCTTTTTTGAAAACTTAAAGCCATGACTCTCGTGAGAATAATATAGAGTGAGCATGAGTTAAAGATTTGACTCATTATTGAGGGGACCTGCGGGAGGGTGAAGCTGCTTTGGAGAAGTGGAAGAGGTACATGGGCGTTGGAAGAAGCAGGTGGATGAGATGGTTAGGTAAGGCACACAGCTGGTTAGCGACCTCTGGGGAAGGAAGACCATAACTTTTGGGGTTAGTTTTCTACCAGCAAGAATGAGCAGTAAACAGTGGACAAAGATGCAACCCACTAGCTTGACTCAGTGCATGATCCTTGGGTGGGTCTATTCAACAATGACTCAGTATGATGCTGGGAGGCCTTGCCACCCTCCTTTTGCCTTATTCCTAAGTTTTGGATAATTTTCCCAATACTACAAGTGCCGACAGTGACAGAGGTCACTGAGTAGGCATATGAGAAGGCAGCCAAGACTGTCACCCTTTCCCCCTACCCAAGGCATTTCCTTCCTTGGAAGCCCCAAACCACCAAGCCCAGCTTTGCTGAGACAGATGAGAACGCTCACGTGCCAAAGGCACTAGGTGGAGTCGGCCTCTGTGTGATCTGATGACACAGTGCTGCTTCTCCAGCGTGGGTGCTGCATCAGAACGCACCCTGGGGCTCACATAAACATGGCTGGGTTTCAAGTAACCAGTTAGACCCCGGTACTGATTCAGCCCTGTGCTCCTAGCCCTCGTTTAGATTCGTGACCCAGACAAGTCCCCTACCCTCCTTTCCCTCTAATATAAAAATGAGAATAACAATGGTTTGTTGCTTACAGGATTATTTTGAGGATTAAATGAGGTAACTCACATCAAGGGCTGGGCACACAGTAAGTGCTCAATTCAGACGTTCAGAATTAGTGCTGTGTTGAATAAATCAGACTGAAAGGTAAGCCATTTGGTTTTGCTGACACAAATGTACACAGTGTGGGCTGGTCACGGTCTTCAGGGGGCCTGCCATCTTGAAGAGGTCGCACGTTTATATTGGAAGTAGTGACTGGTTTTAGAAGGCAGACTCAAAATAGAACAATTCACAATATCTCAAGGCAATGCTTCTTTTGCAGTGTCCTCTACATGGGGAATTTGCTTGACCCAAGTAGACTCTGCTCAGCTTCCAAGTTGAAGGCATCTGAAATCATATTCTCAAGGCAAAGTGACCACAACTGACCTGCAGCCCAAACTCTGCAGGCTCCACTCAATACCTCGGGGAGGTGTCAGGTAGTCACCAGGGTCCTGACCTGCCAGGTGAGCCCAGGGTCCACTTTCAAAGGCAGCCCAGGGCGTGGGCCCTGGTGCCCACAGGTGCCTTGGGCCGGCTTACCATGGTCAGGCCCTCGTGTTTCTCTTCTTTCTGAGAGCCCTTTGCACTGCTATGCCACCTCCCCCTCTACACTATGTGATGACGGTACAGCTACCTGACTCATGATTTCTAGAGCTAACTCCCCGAGCCCACCCACAGGCATACTCCACCTAACCCAGGCTCCTAGGCTGATGGCCTGGACGTTTTTCCAGCTGCCTGACAGCACTCGGCACTTGTTACTGCAAAGTGGGGATTTCCTGTTCCTTTGGCTCCTCAGACAGAATAGCAGGCTCTGGGTGCAGAGCCCACAGCGGCTGGACTTCACAGTCTCTCAGCTCCAGGGCTGGGGATGAGTGGTATCTGTGGTTTCCGGGCGAGGACCAGGTTCTACTTCTTAGGTTGAGGGGCCTGGCACAGAGCGGGCTATGGAAGATGCCAGGTGCAAGAGTGACTCTGATGAAGACACTGCGGAGACCCAAGATTGCACGCTAGAGGTCTGAGTAATCGGAAACCAATGGTTTTAAAGAAACAGACATGGGAACACACCGAGAAAGAGTGGAGATTGTGGTAAGCCTCAGGGTGGGAGACCAGAGACCTGGGTTCCTTCTGAGTTCTGCCAAAAGCAAGTCTCTTTCACATATGAGCCTCAGTTTCCTTATCAGTAACAAGAAGGGACTGTATACAGATTTCACAAGATGGAAAAATAACCTCACACCTGTGATGTTAGGATGTGTATAAAAGCCTGCAATTCTAGCTTGTGTGTTTTCCAGCCATAATAGAACAACACACTATGTTCTCTTTTTACCTCTATTTGCCTTAGCAAGTAATCTCAGCTGGCTTCTGAAGGGTTATTTCAGAAACCTTCTTGGAAAGAAAAGCTGCATAAAAATGTGAAGCGTGATAGGATTTTTGCCTTTGGGAAAGTGTCTTTTACAAAATGGTTTTGTTTTAGAGCACTTCTTCCAAAAACATTCCTATCCTCAAGTTCTCTCTCTTTGCCTAAAGCCTCTTCAGTTTGCATCTGTTTCATTCTTTTTCACCAGAGCTGTCATTTTCTTCTTGGGACCAAACTCCCTTGTCACTTTCTCTAGCTCCTTGGGGCTCCCTGCATCTCTGAGCTGCAGGGCCAGGTGTTGGTGCTCTCGAGGGTCTTCACTCTCTTGCTGATTCCTTATTACACAGGTTCTTTCCTGCTTCTCCACCAGCTAATGATTCAAGGCCATGACATTTCGGGCTGCCTCCAATTATTTCAAGGATTATTGTGGAGACACTCAGCATGAGCCACTGTGATGCTCCCCGTCACTTTGTACTCTAGACTCATGAGCACCGAGAAGGTGCGACCTTCCTCTAGGCCCTTCGTCTGCTGTACAAGTGCTGTTGCCCCTAGGTCAACATCTTGGTTTGGTAGATCGCTTGTCTAGATTTGTCTCACATCCAGAAAGAATAACACACTCTTCTCCTTGATTAGTCTTTTAAAGAAAAAAAAAAAAAAAGGGAGCTCAATTACAATACCGTATATTAGCACAGAAAAATTTATTATTTTCTAATCAGAAGGGTATAAATTTCTTTTCTCAAAGACCTGCCCTTTTCTCTTAATGAGATTAGCAGCCATAAAAAGATGCGCTAGATAACATCAAAAGGAAGCTTAGTCACAGTATCAAATAGATACTCCCTTTCTTCTACTCTCAACTCCCAACCCCTGTCTTACCTGAGCTATGTAGCTGCTGAGAACTCTGGCAGCTGGGCCTCAGGCTCAAGGGAGGCTGGCTTTCTTGGCTAGATGGATGGGCTGGGTCTGCTCTACTCCTAAAGACCAGAAGAGCACACGCTAACCAGAGTAGGAGGTTTCCTCCGGGTGTCTCTACAGGGGCCTGACAACCTCTCTGTTCCCATACAGAGGCCCTCGGGGTCAGTCATCCCCCTATCAGGCACTATTTGTGGGACATGACTGCCATAAGGTACTTCCGTGTCAGAACATGACCCCCAATGAGCAGGCAGAGGAAAATAACCACACACATGAGAGGGTTCAGCCTCCAGAGAGGGAAAGGACCACCAGAACTAGAGCTGCTGGAGAATGATGACGGTGTCCACAGAGACAAGGTATCAAAAGTCCAGGAGAAGTGAGTATAGCAAAAAGAGGGTTTTCAAGAAAACCATGAGTTTTGAATCAAAGAGAAACATCAGAGGAATGTAAGGAAAGAATAGTCACCATTGAGACTCAAATTAGTGGCCTCCGAGATCAAGCAGAGCAAAAGCCCAGATCAAAAATAGAAATAAAAAGTCTTGAAATACAGTAGTCATTCCAAATTAAAATGTTAAGGGAAAAGAAAAGGAGGAAAACTCTTTAAATATATCGTCTTAAACGGTTAGCCACGGTTTCAGTTAAATCAGGAGCCAGACAGGAATACTTGTCATCGCCATTTTTATTTAAAAAGGAAGTATAAGTAATAAGAAAACAAAATAATCAGTAAAAATTTAGAAAAGGCAACTAACAACTATATCTTTTTACTGATTGTGTATCTATAAACTTAGAAAACAAAGAGACTAGTGAAAAAATGTTAAAATTGTAAGAGAATTATGGTGAGGTGATTGGATAGATGACAAATATGCCAAAATTAATCATTCTTCTCTTCATTAGCAATAAATAGTTAGAAACGGGAAAGGGGGAAATATTCTATTCATAATAATGATAAAAACTATAAAATATTTATGAATAAATCTAACAAGGAAGCCACAGGACCGATATGAAAAAGACTATAAAACCTTATTGAAGGTCATAAAATAAGATCCGAACAAATGCAAAGTCATTTCTTATTCTTGGGTGAGAAGACATTACCATAAATTTATAAATTTAAGAAAATCCTTCCAGAATTGGATAAAATGATCTTAAGAAGTTCATTTGGAAGAATAAGTGCCCCTAGATAACCAAGAAAAATAAGAAAAAGAACAGTGAAGGGGGATGTGCCTTACCAGATATCAGATCATCAAACCAGAAAGCTGCTATGGTCACATCAATAAGACATTGACTGAGGAATAGACAAATCAATGTAGATTTGACAGTAAAAAAGAGAAGATCCAGAAATAAATCCCAGTATATGTGAAAATTTGATATATGATAAGAGCGACCACTGCATTGGGAAAATGACAGTCATTTGATAAATGACTAGCTTTCTACCTGGAATAAAATGACATTAGAACCCTATTTCACACCACGTAAAAATAAATTCAAATAACTATAAATTATTCTTGTTGAATAGTGAGTAGATATACAAGAATACTTATACACTTCATGGACAGTATAAGCATTACAGTGCAAGGAACGATTATGGATTCATCTACCCATTTAAAGAAAAAGAACCATTTCATTAGAATTTTCTATGTTCCTGTCTACAATTCCATTTCCTCATTTCCACTCAGAGGTAAGCACTATCCCGAATTTTGTTTATTATTCTTTTGCTTTTCTTTATAGTTTGAGCTCATCTTTGTATTTCTACTCAATATATGTTCTGTTTTACGTGTTTTTGAACTTTCTATAAATATAGAGGAATTATACTATATCTACCAAGACTTAACTTCTTTTTCTCTTACCCTATGTTTTATTTCATCCATCTCTCTACATATACCTGTGATTCATTCTTCACTTATAGTGTCCATTGTATACACATACCATTATTCATTTATATAGACTATAACAAATTGTTTATTAGCTCTTTCTTTGGCCTTCTTTGTCACTTTCGTTTCCTTATTCTGAACTGACTATTTCATCTTTTTTTCCCCCACTCATATACACAGTAAATATACTTTTTATTCTTCTCTTTACTCCATACATTTAAAACTGTATAATTAACTCAGAGTCTAAAGTTACCCAATACTTTTACCCTCCACATGAAGAACCTGAGAACATGTGAACTGCAATGACTCCTTTCCTGACCTAAACACCTGATAGTAGTGTATATTAATTCTATCTTTATTCCCCATAATTCCTTCATATGCCTCAAATTCTCTTAGTTATGTCTAAAAATATCTATTTTATCCTCATTCTAAAGAGTTATTTATGCTGTGTAATTAAGTCCACGTTCACAGATTTTCCTCAGCTCAATCAACATTGTATTCCCCGCTCCTTGGTTTCTCTTGTTGAGATGCAGCTGACAGCCTTTTCATTCCTTTCCTCTGTAGGTAATCCATCTTTTTTCTCTTTGGATAATTTTAAGCTAATCTCTGGTTTTCTGCAGTTTCTCTATGTTGTAAATATGCATATTTCATCGCATTTTTTTCTGCTTGTAGTTCATCGGGTTTCCTGGAAGTGAGGATTCTTGTCTTTCATCCGTTTGGGAAAACTCACAGCCATCTTCCTTTAAATATTACCTCTGCTCCGTTATTCTCTCCTGATTAGACATATGTTATACATTCTCATTCTATCTCAATATCTCTCATCTCTTTCACATTTCCTGTGTTTGGTTTCTCTGTGTTGCATTCTGTGTAATTTTTTTTCAGCTTCATCTTCCGGCTCCTGAATTCCCTCTCCAGCTTTTTCTAATCTACTTTTATGCTCTTCCACTGGGTTTTTAACTTTGCATTTTTATTTCTAGAAGTTCCATATAGTCTTTCACAAAGATCTTTGGCCATTTGTATAATCTCTTGATTTTCGATCATATTTTTATTCTTTAAAAAATATTAAACATATATATTTTATATTCCACGTCATATTGCTATTTATAGATTCTGCTAGATCTTACATGGCGCTTTTCCTCATGGTGCTTTGAGACTTTTTAAAATGACCTCACATTTCCTAGAAATTTATCTGTGAGAACTTTCCGAGGCACAGTTTGAAGATGGGCTTGTCTTGATCGTGTCAGGCATTCAAGGACTCCATCAGAATCTGGGTGAAACCAAATTTCATGTTTGGAGTTTCTCAGACTATCCAGGTGGTTTGCATCTGAGCTACCATTCCATGTGGAGATCGGCATATATCATCAGGGGACTTTCTATCTCTCTGCTCAGTGCCAGGATTTGAGATGAGCACATTGTCCTGCAACACCCTTGAGACTGGGTGGGTGTCTTTCTTGTTCACCCTTCCATGGCAGATATAACCTTTGGGGTCCCAGGTTTACATCGAGGGGATTTTCCTCAAAATATTTACACCGCGGGAAGACCCTGGGATTTGTCCTTGGTACTCTGAATTATGCAGGGTGTGCAAACCAAAGCTGAAGTTCACCCAGTTTGGCAAAGGCCTCAAGGTCAAGCCAGCTTCACGGCCATTTTATTCCGCTGGGTTCCTGATTTCTCTTGCTTTTTTAGCCTGTTAAGTATTCTTTATTTTCTTACCAGTACATCAGCGCTTAAAAAGATTTAGAAAATATTTATCTGCTCTATTGCCAGAGGCAGAAGTCAGATTATGATTTTTAAAAATAGAATCCAACAATTAAAAACCACTTTGAGATAAATACAGGGATATTATTTCAACATGCCACCAGTTAGCCCTTTGGAGAGTGGATGAGAACAGTTCCCGCAGCAGAGGAGACTCAGGAAGGGCCGGGGTCAGGGCCGGATGGACTATTTTAATTTTCCTGAGTCCACTTCCATGTTTAAAGCAATTTTAAACTCTTTCATCACCAGGAACTTAAACAGTAAAGAGAAATCTATTAATGGGGTGCAGCGGAGAAAAAAGAGACAAAGACAGAGTTGTCACCATTAACCTATGGCCCTATCTTCTACCTTAAAGCTCAGAGGAGGGGCCTCTCCAGAACAGTACTTTCCCCAGTATATAGATGTGGCTGGTGATAAATACAAGGTCAGTGACTGAACTCTTTTGGACCACCTCTGATAAAAGAAATAAAAAGACTGAGTCGAGTGTGAGGTACCTTCTGAGTCAGCAACACTTTGCTGTAGGCGGCCCACCCTGGTGTGGGTCTCCAACCTATAAAGAGTCACCTGATCTCTAGTTTACATTGATCAGAACAAGCCTGTTTTTGACTGGTCCTGTTCCCCTGAGGCAGCTTTACTCTCATTGACACATTTCTACCTAAAACCCAGGCAGAAATCATTCTGTAGCTAGTACTGGTCCAATCTTAGTTATAGTAGCAGAATTAGACAATATTAAAAATCAAAAAATATCATTCTAAGCAAGTTCTATTAACTAAAACAAAATTATCTTTGATTTGTGACAAGTACACTTACTACCTCAACTCTCAACATTTCAAAATGACTTCTGCTTTTTTATTCCAAGCAGAGAAAAATTCTAACAATATTTTTATCTTCAGAACTTCGTAGTTAAGAGGAAGGCAGCAGAGCATGGCCATGGCCAAGGGAGGGTCAGGCCCTCAACAAGGAAGAGGACCAACGGGATGGTGGCCTAGGAGGCACTAGCTGGGTGATGGCGAGGTGGGATTAAGACCCACATTGGGAGGTGGCTGAGCGAGGCAGCAGCCTGGTGGGGGTGAGGAGATTATTTTACACACGGGGGGACCTAGCAATCAATAAATGTACTGAAGATAAGGGGAACTAGGTTTCTCACCAAAGAAGAGAGTTACAAATACGAAAAGAGGGGAAGCCAGAATGAACCCCGTGGTGGGTTAGCATTCGAGGTATTGATGTGAACTCATGGTTTTCAAAATCTATATGTATGTCTACGCATACATATATGTCCTATAGTGCTTCTCTGAGACGATCCGGGAGCAGCAAAACCCCAACAGCAAGGAACACATTTAATTCTTATGTCTTGGTTTCTAAATGCAATTTGCCATGAAGGGAACCAATGCTCTTTGAAGTAATGACTTATTCCAGGAAGGGGCAGGGAAAGCCTAAGAATAGGACAGAGCATCTTATTGTGCCAGAAAATAAAGAAGCACTTGAAGAATCATGGACCATATCAAAGGACACAGAAGCCAGTTTGAAGAAGTGCCCATTGGCCAAATCTGGTATGTTCTGAGCATGAGAATAATGATAGTAACAGGTAATGTCCTATTGCATAAACAAAAATCCACAAATCCACAGTGACTTTAAAAAAGGAGCAAATAAATGGGAAAAGAGAAAACTCTTCCTTATAGTAAATTTTCAACTAATGAATGTAGAAGAAATGATTGACAAATTTCATTTGGCCATCACTATAGTACTAATTAATTCAGGAATAAAAAAAATAGATGAATACTAAAACTAGTGGGTGAAAGTTAGAATAACGGGATATTTACATAGTTTCAAAGTACCTTATCACAAAACACATTAATTTTAAAGGAACATGGAGCAACTTTCCAGTGGAGGAAGCTGGCAGACATCACCGTGTTCAAGTGATCAAAGTTAACACTGCCAGGAGGGGACAGGTTGACAGCAATTCTTACTTGATGGGACAGAGAGAAAAGCTCAGCATAACTTCAGTTATAGTCTCGCCAAAAATTCATAACCTCAGTGTACTCAAGAAGAAACATCAGAGAAACCCAAGTCGGGGGGCATCGTTAAAATCGCCAGCCTATAACCTTAAAAATGTTGAGGATACAAAGGACTGAAGAACTGTTATGAATTGATGTGGGTGAGGACAGGTGACAAGTATAATTTCTATGAGGACAGTTGGCAAAACTTGAATGGAATCTTTGGGTGAAATTCTTCGTATTGTTCTTGCAATTTTTTAGTGATATGGAAAAAATAGGGCACCTAAAATCTCATAGAATTCTTCTGACTAGGATACAGAAGTTTGAAAAAGATCATTGTTTCTATTATAATAACAAGAAAACACCTGATAAACACTCAGAGGGACCCTGTGCTTAGGGTTTAATGCTCTGGGGCTATTGTCTTGAAATTCTTCATAATCACCTTTGGATCTGTGTTTTGTAAGGGAAGTCTGACAGGATATTGAAATTTGTGCCTGCAGGTTGGAGCCTCAACTCAGGCCGCCTCCTCGCCTGTCCTGCATGGCTCTATGAGGCCTGCTTTCCACACCCTAGTACCCTGGGCAGCTTCCCCCTACTCACCCCTGCTGCTGCCCTCTACCTTAGGCAGTCAGGGGGTCAAGATGTGGGAGGGGTCTGCATTGTTGTTGCTCTCCACCTCTGGCAGGGGCCTGGGTGGGTGCATGGGCAGGGTAATGGTTGGACGTACAACACCAGGCATCTGAGGGTGGGGCATGATGGCGGCTGTCCCTGTCCTAGGCTGACAGCAGCACTGTGCTTACGGTGCGGGCCCCTCACTCATACGCGAGTCAGGTTCTGAACGCCTCCTGCTGTAGGAGTTGCAAGCCCCCAGGGATGCTTCTCTATGGTGGGCTGGGGCAGTGAGCCCATGAAGGGTGAGACTGACTTCTGGTCCCCCGTCTGGGGTCCTACGTCTTCATTTTGCTATGGGCCCTACAAATTCTGTAGCCAGTCCTAGATGCCTTGCCTACTCTCTACACGTGCCCTCTTGCATGACCCCAGGCCAGACAGCTGTGCATGTGGGATGCCTAGTTTGCTGAGCTCTTCAACTGCCCTCTTGGCATGCCTTCTACCAGGTGGCCATGACCCTGCCTGTGCGTGACACCAGCAAGTTAGAGACACAGCACATTTTCTTCCCCTCTAAGAACAAGTCCACACAAATGACTCATGATGAAGGCCATGGGACCCTGCAGAGGGCAGGAGGAAGACAGATATGGCTGAGTATAACCTTTTCACAGCACAACACTCAATATGTACATAAAGGCTGAGTGTCCACAGGCTGGGACGAGGGCTCCTTGGTGCACACAGTCACGTGCTGAAGCCGACGGTGGAGCTGAGGAATAGCATGGTGGTTCCAACAAATGTCACTGCTTGCTCAAAGGCAAAGGGCACCTGCAGATCAGCAGGGCCATATCTGCTTTTGTGGGACCAGGATGGGCTCCCCAGGGAGAAAGGGCATTTTGTCTGACACCATTGGAGGAAACACCCATGCCCCTGATTTCAGGGACCACTCAGACGTGAGTCAGGCAGCAGGCGCCCTTGATCTCCTAGCAGTTCAAAAAGTCAGAGCAGAGGGACTCCACTCGGGGTTACTCGTGGAGAACTGTGGGCAGTGCAGCAGGCCGCACAGGAAACCGTATAGGACAGTCACGTCAGAGTGACAAAAACACACTCCTGGGACTAGCTGACAACTCAGGAATGTCACAGTGAACTTGAGAAATTTACGGCCTGACAGGACTGTTTGGGAGATGGGGAATAAAACATGATTATTTTTGTTTGACATATTAGAGACGAGGAAACGGCATATTTTGATGGGCTCTGCATTTTCAGGCGCGCGGGTTGCGGTACCTGGAACGTCCAGGGGCATCTGTGTTCCCTACAGTCCCGCTCGGTTTGCTGGCCCAGCTGCCTCCCTGTTGGCGATGCTGAAATACTAATGGGTTTGGTGACAGTGTTCTCTGAAAGGCACCTCTGTTCATCTCGGGACAAAGAAAAGCTGGTCTGGACAGAGAAGCTGGCAGTGTTCATGGGGTCACCGTGGGCCATTTTGGCTCAGAATTCACCATGGAACCAATGCTTCCCGTGCCTGGGTTAACTTCTGAACACCGCAGAAGGGAAAGAATACGGCTTTGGAGTCCCACAATCCTGAGCTCTACATCTGGGAAATGGCAGAAGACATCTTCCTTTGAGGCCGGCAGGGAAGAATACATGCGGCAATGAATATGAGGCACCTGGCACCATCTCTGGCCCATAGTGGGTGCCAGAAAAATGCTAGAGTTGTCCCCCCTTCCCAACAAAGAACTGATTCAATTAAAAGGAAATCTGTAAAAACAAAAGATTCTTTACATAGCAAAATTTTTCATCTGTATTAGATTGTGTCTGATTTTAAAGTGTGGGTTAATCTATTTCAAGTGAATATTGACCTAAGAGAGCTATGGGTTCACTTTTATTGAGCATTTACTACATTGCAGGTACTATAAGTAATTGACATAGATTTTCTTCATGGGTTACTTTATCAATTTTTAAAAACACTTTACTACATAGTTTTTAGTTTGTGTTATCTTTTTAATATTAAAATTTCATTCAAGTGACCAAAAAAAAAAAAAAAAAAACCCAACCAAACAAACAACAACAACAAAAAAAAACGTTAGCTGAAGCCCAAGCTTTGTTACAGAAGTTGTTCTCGAGCTGTTCAGGTCCCTGTCCCCACTGGTCTTATCCTTCACAGAGCAAGGCATCTCTACTCTGGCACACACAGGACGAGAAGGCCCTTCCCAGGTGACGAAGCTGTTAGACCATGTTACCAGCCTTCCAGGCCTGAGGTTTAACAACTGTCCACAGTAGAAGTTTGCTGAAATATTAAGAGAAAGACATAACGAAACTATTTTGAATGTGAGTTCAGATCATAATCAGCAGGCTCCTGTGTGGAAAGATTTATGGCTGAACTGACCTCCCAAAACACTTGTGACATCTGAATTTCCACTGTTGGAGATCTGCTTCTTTGATTAGCCCTTCTGGGTTCCTCTCTGAAAGTATAAATTTGAACTGGAAATTAAAGCATGAATTAATTAATTCACTCACTGAGTAATTTTGTCTTCCTACTCTGGGCTAGGCACTAGGCCCTGGGGGGATGGGAGAGAACAAGACAGGGACCCTGCCCTCAGAGACTATGGTCCCGTTCACGGCTACCATATACAGCTGTGCGGTTTGTGCACTGCATAATGTGTCGAGTGGGGGATGAAATCCAGTGCCTACTCTGCTTGCCCAGCTATGTGTCCTGATATGGGCTGAGTTTGCCTGGATGAGGGAACACCATTTTCTTTGCACAAAGATGCCATCTAATCCAGTGCCTACTCTGCTTGCCCAGCTATGTGTCCTGATATGGGCTGAGTTTGCCTGGATGAGGGAACACCATTTTCTTTGCACAAAGATGCCATCTACTACTTGCAGCCAAGAGCCCATAGGGCTTTGTTGGCCCACTGCGGGGTGCTTTTATTCTGATTTACACAAAGGCTCTGCCTGGTCCTGGTCCTGGAGAGATGGTCCTGGACACACAGTCACGGCCATGACTGTGTCACCAATGTCTCCACAAGCTGTTGGTGTGGCAGAGGTCTCCCCCTGGCCCACAGCCAGGCCCTGGGGAAGGGAGGACTTCACAGGGAGCACAGAGACACAGCAAAGAGAGACTGTTTGAAGTTGGGGTGAGGGAAGAGAAGCAGGAACGACTCGGGTGGGCTCTAGTCCTCCTGTCCAGTGTTGAGCACCCCACTGGACAAGACCCTCCCCTCCCTGGCCTTGGCTCCGTCCTCTTCTGTGGGGGTGGGGGGTGGGACTGGGACCCTCTTGACTTCCCCTGTAGCCTCCGTCTTCCCTGACTGGTCCACTGTCTTTGAGAGTGGGCCTCTGATTTCAAAAGAAGCCATCTTTCCCAGCTAGAAATTTTTTTCTAATAAAATATATTGGGGTAGCATCAGTCAATAACAGGTGTACAACTATAATACGACATCTGTATATTCTATTGTAAATTCTTAAAACACAGACTGTGCTATGGGAATAGTGAGTATTCCCTTCAGGCCTGACCGAAGGGAAAGCTTCCCCATGAAGAGAAGGAGAAAGTGGCCGGGAGTCCGGGAGGGAAAGGAAACCTGGCTCCTTGCTCCTCCTTGGGGCCGTGCTGTCCTGCAGGACCAGTGGACTTGGCTCTCCTGCGTAACAAGTTCTCATCACTGCACGGGGGCTCTGGGCAGATGGGCAGTGCTGTCCTGCTGGCTCCTCCGCTCCCTAATTGCACACTGTCCGGGAGGTGGTCTCCTGACAGCGATCATTAGGGAAGAACTAACAATTCTGATTACTCAGAACACAGCTCCCACAGCCAATTAGCAGCAGAGGACACTGAGCTGCACTGTGGGTTGGAGGATGATTGATTCTGGCTTTGTGCCTCTTCAAGGGGTGGGTCAACGGGGGGCTGGGGAGTGGAGCTGAAGGTGGCAGTGTGCTGACCATGGTGGGGCTGGGGGAGGAGTCATCTCCGGCTGCAGGTATGAGTGTCAGGCCTGCTGCTGCCCCACCCCCAGGCGGACAACCTGCCGATCCCTGCACATCGAGAGTTTAACTGACACCACTGCCACGACAAGGTGAGAACCAAAGCCAGGCTGAACTGTCTCCTCCTCCCAAGACAGCACAGGTTTCAGAAGAGCAAGCTAAGTTTTCCAGTTCTAAAACGACCTCTCCGTCTCAGTGTGTCTTGTCACGTTCTCAGTGTTTGGTCTCTCATATGCCTGAAGACCCAGGGGAAGTTTGGTTTCATCACGTCTGAAAATATCTCGGCGTTCCTTCCACAAGATGTCGGCGGTGTCGCCGGGAGAGAATCGGCCAGCCCTGAACTGTAATCATGCTTCTGCTTTTACCAACTGTGTGGACTTAGACTAGTCACTAACCCCTCTGGGCCTCATTCTACAGCTACAGAGCACAGGTAACAACCGGCAGAGTCGCTAACACCAAGGGGCTGCCCTCGACCTCAACTCAGCCGATGGCGAGGATGACGATGATGAGGCAAGAAGTGGGCTTTTCCCACACTACGTGCCAGGCTACGAGCGTGGCCTCATTTGACCTTCACAACGATCTCACGAGGCACGTCCCAGTTTTCCCCTGTTAGAGGTGACAAGACAGAGGGAGGACTCTGCCCCATGACCACCTGGGGCCAAGTCTTGTGCTCAGGACTGCCATCCAAGGAACGATGGGAAGAAACGGTGTAGCCGTGACAACAGACAAGCTGAGAGAAGATAGGGGCTGAGCCTCAGGTCATTGTTCTTCCAGAATCTGCTTTGCTCAAAATTAGGCCTGGTCTATGAGTGGGGGTCTCCAGGATTCTAAGCTTGAAGACATTTTAGGCCATCGGGGTTCACCACATTATGGGTTTCTGTAGCCCCTGCAGGAGGGAATGCAGAGTGTGACAAGCCTTGGATTCCATTCCCTGTGAGGCATCCACTCTCCGTCCTATGTCACGGTCCCTCAGTGACCCCCTGGGACCTATGGGCGTACTCCACAGCATGATGTGACTTCATTACAGGAAAAAGTCCCTTCTCTCCTATCTCAGGTTAATTGGGTCTGTACCATAGTTCACACATTCTTGTTTTTGGATCTCTGATTATTGATTAATGGCAAGTCATTGGTTACAGACACACACTGCACGCCATCAGCATTTGAGACGTGCTCTGGAAATAAATGCTCATAATTAGTACTTGAGAAAGATCGATAGCCACAAGATGCACAAAGTGCTTGGGAAATGTGAGGTACAATCTTTCCGTATCCAGGCAACTTCCAGACTCTGGGTATAAAGCTGCCTGGGTGAGGAACGGAAGCTGGAAGTAAGATTTTCACACAAGCGGTAAACTTTACAAGAGAAGAAACAATTGGAGAAAACACCAATTTAGTTAATTGTCTTTGGTTCACCTGCTGTTTGTGTGTATGTGGAGCCAGAGAGCCCTGTGGGCTGGGTCTTGCTGCTTCTGCCTATACTCTGTGACCTCCCGGGGGTTGGACTTCATGGGAAAGTGGCATTTGCAAAGGTTTCAGGGAGTGGCCCTAGGACAGTGATGTTTGTTGCCACAGAAACGAATATAAAGTTTCTAGTTCATCACTGTCATCTCAGCAGGACCTGGGAGAGGAATGGACAAGTCGGAGCCCTTACAGGTTTGGTTACAGGCATTCGTGACCTAGCAAAAGAAGTGGAGGGGTAACTGTTCAGGCATGCCTTAGCTCCCCGCGTGTGTCAGTCTAGCTCATCTCATTATATCAGAATCTTACTCTGCAGAACAAAAGAGTGAAATATGGCTTTCCAAAATAAAAAGCAGGTTGGCTTGTTCCTTCTTTCCTCTCTCCCTCCCTCTCTCCCTCCTTCCTTTCTTTTTTCCTCCTGCCTGCCCTTCCTCTTCTCCTCCCTCTTCCCTCCCTCCCTCCTCCTCTTCTTCCTTTTTTTTTCTCAAGTCACCTGTCAGTTCAGTCTTTCTTCCTTCCTTCCCTTCCTTCCTTCCTTTCCTTTCCCTCTTCCTTCCTTCCTTCCTTCCCATAAATTTTCACATACTGCATTTCAATATTAGTCTACTTGGTAGTAATAGAAGTAACACAAGCATTTGTGTTTTTCACTATTTATTGATGGTCGCACCCATAATTGGGTGTAATACGCCTGGTTGGCCTTGCTTAACTCTGATTTGACAAAGCTATAAGAGAGTGGTTGGTCGGCAAAGTCTTCAGAAATGGCTCCACGGACAAGGCTGAAAGGAAGAAGGCATCTGATAAAGACATGAGTCCTCAACACAGATCTAAGGCCCCACCATTCTGGAAAAGTGGCAGCGAATAGTACAATTTCCTATAAAACTCTCTGGCAGGCAATAGTTAAATGCAGTCAGAAGAACTGTTGATGGGAAGAGAACAGCATCATGGAGAGGGAACGAAAGTTCTAAGTCAGGGATGGCAAATGTGGGGCACTCATGCCCCAGCTCCCACAGCCGACAGTGGGGATCACCCCATTAGTTCCCACTGAGCTTGGGTGTAGCTTTCTCATTTATCTCTCATGTCACTCCAGGCGGACATTACCAAGAGATCAGCGTTACCACTTGTGGCTGAGTAAGATGGAAATGAGTTTTCTGATGCCTCTGAGAGGCAGAGTCTAATTTCCTTCCCCTTGACTCTGGTCTGGCCTTAGTGACTGCCTTGACCAACATAATATGACAGAGATAACTGAAGCTCAGAAGCATTGCTTCACAAGGGTGTCTTGGAATACTCACTCTTAGAGCCTTGGGCCACCACGTCAAAGGTATGATATCTATAGGACAGATGTGTGGAAATGCTCTAAGACTACATGGGGGAGCCTCCCAGCTGGTGGCCGAGCATCACTGAGCAACCCCCAGTCAATGCTGCCTGCAGCAGAAGAATCACCTTGCTGAACCACGCCCAAACTCCTTACACAAGTGTGGGCAACAATACAAAGGCTGTTGTTTTTAAGCTGCTAAATTTTGTGGGTAATTTGTTACACTGTAAATAAACTGAATACCATACAAGGTGAAACTCATCGGCCACCTTGAGTATAGATAAAAAGAAAGTGTGTTCAGGATCCAGCAGAAGTCTTCTCCCAAGAATATAACAGTAATACTAGTATTGATTGAGTGCAAGACTCTTGGCAACATTTTATATGGAATAAATCAGTTATATGCAAAATCTTCCCAAATACCCAAGGATGGATGCCAAAGCCCCAGGAATGGGCCAACACTGATGGGGGTGCCTCAGTTGAGAGTCAACTCAAAGAACAATTCAACCTAACAGGGTATGACAGTTATCTAATCGCATCTTTCATTGGTGCCTTACTATACCCCGTGTGGGCTGGGCAAGGCTGGTTTCACTATCTTTTTTTTTTTTTTTAACGGATGAGGAAATGGAGGCTCAGAGAGTTCGTGATTTATCCAAGTTCATACTGGTTAGCGAAGGAGGTGGAACTCGGACCCATATGACAACTGCCTGCCTAGTGGCTCTCCCATACAACACACTGCCTCTCTCAACACATTAGCTAGTTGAGAGGGCTTCCCTTCACCATGACATTCCTGCCTCTCCCACAACACCTACTCAGCACCGTGAGGGCCAGACGACATCCTTCCTTACAAGGGAAATGAACTCTCACTTTCAAACAGACATGTGCTGCCTGAGATTGTAGCCCCTCATTGCTCAGGTTCTCCACTGTAAAACCTGCCTCGTGGTATGTGTGTGTGTGTGTGTGTGTGTGTGTGTGTGTGTGTGTGTGTGTGTGAGTGTGAGCACTGACAGTTCAAGCTGGGAGGGGCTCGAGAGGCAGGTGTGGCACAAGGTGAGTACTCAGTAAGTGAGGCAAATGTTATCATTCATTTGTTAACTCTCTTGACATCGAAGGCGAAGCATCTGCTACGTGCACGTGCTGGTTTCAGCACCAGGGATTCAGCCGTGAACAAAATAGGCAGAATTCTTCCTCTTAGAGATCTGACGCTCCAGGGTTAAGTGGAGGCATCTGTGAGGTGGCTGCCGGGTGGCTGACTAGGCCCACTCACTAGCTTCGGGATCTGTTTTCACACAGTAGGCTTGGATCACACTCAATTCAAACTTAGTCCACAGCAACATGTCAAGTTAGTGTCCTTCGGAGACCTTTACAATACAGTCAAAACCACAAACACTAAATCTGGCAACGTTTTCATGTGGCCTTGCGGTGCAAGGTCGCAGCCCAGTTCTGGTAAGCAGTCCTAAAGGATGGCTTATGAAGGCGGAGAGTGCTTCCTGGGTCCTAGCTCATGACAGGTCAGCTAGGTCATCTGGCCCCACTGAGCTCTCTACTTCTGACTTCTCAGGCTGTCACGTCGGGAAAGAAAAATTCCTGGAGCTGTGAGGCAAATAAATACCTAGGCTGCTCTCTTTCAGTGAGTTAAAGCCAGAGGTGAAATCTTGCATGTTTAAAACTGGAGCTCATTGGAATTCATCAAAGCCTGGACCAGTTCCCCAGAGACCTGCAAAAGCCGAATTGTGCTATTTGTTTCTGAAGCAGGGGACACTGCAGTCCATTCTGCCCATCCATCCACATTAATATTATTTTCTAGTCTGAGAGGTTCGAGAGGGGGGAATTGCACACTCTTTCTGGCAATGGGGCACCCACGTCAGGGCAGGACACCCCTCCAAGCCTGCCAGTTTTCCAGAGGATTTTATTTTTTGAAGATTAGTGGTCAAGTAGCCTGTCACGATTTAACTTTTCCAATTTTGATGAAACATTTTCATTTTCTAGTTCATGCATTCAGCCAGCATTTATTGCCTATTAAGGCAGGGTTCTAAGTGAATAGAACAGGCTGTGATGGAGTTTATATTCTAGTTGAGGAAGTTTAGACAATACACAAAGAAATAGACACATAAGAAAAAAAATCAGATGGTGATGAATGCTATGCAGAGAATTAAAACACATCGATTTGATCAGGAGGCCTCTCCGAGGTGACTCGACAGGGAGGAACTGGCTATGTAAAAGGCAGCGGGAAGCATTCCGGGCAGGGGGAGGGCTACTGCCGGGCCAAAGTGGGGCACGTGAGGGACAGAGAAGGGGCCAGAGAGGGCATAGCACAGTGGCTTCAGATGAGATCAGACAGGCCTATGGGATGAAGAGGGGCCTCAGGGCCCTGGCAATAGGAAAGACCTTTGGATTTCATTCAAGGTGAGATAGGAAAGCCCACACGCTTTTAAGCAGCAGGTCATGTGATCTGATTTACATTGAAAACAGATTACTCTGGCTATTGTATGGGGATTGGTCTATAATGGGGCAAGAGCGGAGGAGGGAGACCAATGAGAGGCTCCTGTTTGTCATGGTGAAAGATGAAAATGGCTCTGAGGAGTGTGCGGTATTGGGGAAGGAGAAAAGCGAGCAAGACCTGGGGTATGCTTTGGAAGCAGAGTTGATAAGGCTTGACGGATTAGATGTGGAGAGGTGGGGGATGGTCAGAAAAATAAACGGAATATTTTTCAGAGAGAATAACTCAACATTTCACTATATTTCACCTTAGTCTTTACCAGTTACATAAACATACTTACGTATTTTTATAAAATTGGAATCTGGATGTAGTTTTACATCACGCTTTTCAACTTAACATTCTTTTTGTGACTATTTCTACAAGTCATAATTTTAAAAGGCTGCATAATATCTCATCATATAGGGCATATCATAATTTCTTTAACCAATCACTGCTTGACATTTGGGCTGCTTCCAATATTTCTGCTATTATAAACAAGGCTACAGTAAACATTCCTGTACATAAATCTTTAGGCAATCTCTGATTTTGTTGCCTTGTGATAGATTGCCCGAAGTGGAATTACTGAATCAAAAGCATTAAAAAAAAAAAAGAATTGATATATAGGTACTGCCAAATTATTGGCGGGAGAGGTAATGGTAATGCCATTTCATATTCCTATTGGCTGCATTTGATAGTTCTCATTTCACTTTATCTTGCTCAAAGCAAATTTTATTATTCGAAATGGCCAATTTAATAGCTAAAGTATATTATGCTACTATTTTAATTTGCCTTATTTTGATTACTAGTAAAGTTAAGCATCTTCCTAATATTTAATGATCACGCATATTTGGTAGAGGGAAGTAAATGTGTGTGCATGCATTCCCATTTATGCTCTTCATCAACTTCTCTTTTTGGATGGTAATCTTTTTATTGATTACTAAGAGCTCTTTATATAGCAAAGTCATTCCTAACTCCAACTATTTCCTCCCACCTTTTTCATTTCCTTTATGATGTATTCAGAAGACTGAAGATTTTATGTCATCAGATATATCAACCATTTCCCTAATTGTGTTTTCCTTTTTGGTTTGGCTTAGGAAAGTCTCACTCACCTGGATAAAAGCATATAAATATCTGTGTAAATTTATTTGAGGTCATTTGTAATTTTATTTACTTTGGAAGCTACCTTTCCACAAATGATTTCTACAGAACATAAAACACCAGTCTCATGAAATATTCTGTGTTCAAATAACTCTGGGAACAGTATGTACCGTAGTTCTCTCTTGAAACGATTTAGTGCATGGTAGCAAGGAAGATTTTGAAAAATTTGCAATGAAGAAATCTGCTTACCTTGGCTTAACATAATGCTTCTAAATTTACTTGATTACAGAAACTTTTTCCTATTAAGATTATTAATGTTCTTGGTTAGGATTAGGGTTAGGGTTGGGTTAGGATTGGGGTTGGGGTTGGGGTGGGGTTAGCAGAGGAAAAAAGTTTATTAAATGTTCTATCAGGTGTTTTGAGACAAGCACTTTAGAAGAGCCATTTTGTCCAACTGAATCCTGGGACAATCTCATTTTAGAAAAACAAAAAGCCAACCCCGCCCCAGCTCCCCGTCCACACAATTGTGACAGCATCATTTGAAAATAACCCACCCCTTTCTGACAGTTCTGAAATACTGTTGTCATGTTAGCATTCTGCATCCTAAGGTTTGTTTCTGGCCCTTCTGTTCAGTTCTGTTGGTACGTAAAAGCCTCACATCACTGTGCTCACATTTTCCCTCCAATTTCTCAGTTAACAACTGACGTTATTTGGTGCATAAAGCTCCTGGGTCACTGCATCTTTTACATAGATTTTATCAACATAAAATAACCTCCTTTTTTCTCACTCAATGTTTTTACCTTGAATTATACTTTGCTTCTAAAATTGTTACCTTTGCTTTCTTTTTTATGTTTTTGACTAACAGATCTTGGCCCGCCTTTCCCTTCACCATCCTTGTGCCCTTTGATTTTAAGTGTATGTCTTTCCATTCTCTCATTCATCACAAGTGCATTGAGTACTTCCTACGTGCCAAGTGTTAGGCACTAGAGAATACAATGGTGATCCTAAAACAAATATGCTGCTCACCCTCATAGAAATTAAAGTACGGTATGAAAGATAGACATTAATCAAGAATTTCCTAAGTATATGGAAAATAACAATGGTGGTAGATGTTTGATGGTATATGTTTCACGATGAGCTATTAAGTTAATAATGAAATGTCTTCATTTAGTTTGGGAGAGTACTGGGGGAAGGCTATCCAGAGAGAGAGACATTTAGGCTCGGCTCTAAGAAATGTGTTACCCAGACCAGGGCGAAGAACCGGGGGACTTCCAGACAGAGGATGAGCTTGTGGCAGAAAGGAGCTTGGTGCTGGCGGGTGGGCTAGGAGCAGAGAACCAGGAGAACAGGGTGTGAGCTGAGGTTGGAAAGATGAGTGGGGTCAGACCATGCAGCACCTTTTAGGTCCTGCTGAGAATTTCAGCCTTTATTCTAAAACGATGAAAGGTCATTAAAGGGTTTTAAGCTGAGAGTTTATGAGCAGTGATGTGCTGCAGACCTCTGCACACAGGAGCAGAGCTGTGCACCTCTCTTCCCAACTCTGTGTTCAGGGACATCACTGGTCACTTGAAACCACCCACGGTGGTCATATTTACACCACGTAAACTGGCAAATGCTATATATCAGGGCTTTCTCCTACGGAGGGCCGGTTGTTAAACATTTACCTTCATATCCTTGATCGACATAGTCACCAATAGCATTCTGAAAAGAAATCACTGTGGAATCTGGTGGAAAAAAGATTCCAGGAGAGTAAAGGATACGGGGAGATTGGTTAGGATGTGATTATGAGAATCTGGTTGAGAAATAGCTGTACCTTGAATTGGAGTGGTTGTAGTGGAGATGGAGAGAAGTGGCTGGGTTTCAGACACATATAGGATGTAGAGACACAAAGATTTGGTGATGGATCGGATTGGGTGGCTACAGGAGAAAGAGGTGATAAAGATGGCTCCCCGATCTCTGACTTGTGCAAATGGATGGATGGTGATATCAGTGAGACAGAAACGCTGGTTGAGATGCATTTCGTTTTATGTCTGTTTTGGTAAGAGGGTTGGCGATGGGAGAAGACCATGAGTTTAGAATTGCATATTATGAGTTTGAGTGCCAAACAGGAAGTTGGACTTCTGGACTGAAAGTCAGGGCTCCATGGATGGGGTATGGGGGTGGGTGGGTGGGTAATGGAAGAGCAATCTTGTAGTGCAAGTTCTGGCTGCAGAAGAATGGAGGATCCAGCTGGGCAGGTGGCACAGACACAGCACAGAACATCTTGGGGTACACCTATACATTGAATCACTCCTGGTGCTGGTGAGAAAGAAGGGCTCTAAGGGTGAGGTGGGGACATGGAAACAGCTCCGTCCATTTGGGTGGCTGTGAGCCTCTTGGGGGCACCTGTAAGATGTCTCACCAGGCCCACTTGGGGATGGGTCAAGGCACTTGTTTGCAGACAGAATCAAAGTCTGCCTGTGGCTGCACCACGGGCTCATGTCCAGCCTAATCAATCAACCTACTGTGGCCTTGGGTGCACTGCACCCGTCTATCTGTCCGGCTAACAGAGGAGCTCTTGGCAATGTCAGGCCTGACCTGGGACATCAGCTTTATCAAGAAAGCTTACTGCCTGCAGAGCACTGGTGGCCCCAGGATGAAGATGCCAAGGAGTGTAACGATGCTCCAGATAGCTGGCTTACCTCCTTGGAGGTGCAGTATCAAGGCAGTGGCCCGGCTCAGCTGACTGGCAGGAGAGAAGACAGTGATGACAGCGCCTAGCCAAGGCCCAGCACAAGAGAGGAATTCCAGGCACAGCATCAGAACCGCAGCCCAGCCCTTCCCCGTGGTTTCACCACACCTCTGCTGGGCCCACCATGGCACCAGAGACGAGGCTGTGTCCTAGTGGCTAGGCGTACACACGGTTGACCACTTCCTCCTGGCCTGGGCCACCTGTCTTAGTGACAGAGTCAGTCCTCTTCCTGAAGATGGCAAGGAAAAGAAAGAAAAGACTGGCAGTGTCAGGACCTGCACAGCAGAGGCCTGGCTCAGGGCAACCCTGCTCGCCCTGTGCAGTTCCCAGAAGCAGGCCCCGAGTCAGTCCTTGAGTTTACTGGCAGGTGACCCCAGCAAGTGATGGTGGGGAAGAAGAAATGGAACAAAGAAGAGACAGAAGCAGACACAGAGGACATTAATGAGCAGGTTATAGCCATGGGCAGCTGGGACTCAAACCTGCTGGGCAGGCACCTCTGGGCGATAGAGGTAGGGCCTGCCTCCCTGTTCACCTGCGGGGTGCAGAGCTGAGGCTTATCAGCCAGCTCCTGTTTATCATTGGTTAAAGGCTGCTTCTGGGGACGTTAACTGCCCAGTACTTCTGGCCTGTCTGGTGCACTGACCGAGCACGGCCCAGAGTCCAGGCAGAGGCCCGCAGTGAGGCAGACAGCAGCAGTAGGTGCCTTCAGGGCTCACTGTTGGCATACGCCATGGTGGCCAAGAATTGTTTAGTAAAGATTTCAGAGTGGGAGGGTCACAGGTGGATAATCCAGTACCACAGAGGGCTTGGCAAAGGGTGAAAATCTGAATGGAGGCTTGAGGCCAGCATTGGTGACACACAGGGCTACTGAACCCTGAAAAGGGTCCAGGGAAATTGAGTTACTTGTACCAGGACACGGAGATGGCTGGAGGCCAGGTTAGGAGCAGGACACCCAGACCTACCAACTCCCACCAGCGCTGTTGCCTTGGACTCCTGCCAGGTGTGCCCCAGAGTGACCTGGTTGGCTGATACTGATCACACACCAACAGCATCATTGGGAAAGGTCACTGTCCATGGGGTGAGCCTACCTTCTTGCAGGGATTCCAGTCCAGGTTGGCAGGGCGTGGGACAGAATGCTCAAGGGTAGAGTGTCATATCTTTGAGTGGCTGTAAACTGCCATGCCTGTCAGCTAGTGAGTTACTAGTGGGCTAATGGGAACAGAGACCACTTCTCCTCTGTCACACAGAGTCCAGGAGTCCCTTTCCCTGGATGTGAGCTTCCAACAGATACACCGGACATGCGCATCAGAGGCAGGGCCGGGTAGCATCCTCCAGGAGGAATGAGGCGGCGTCTCCATGCACTGTCTGATTTGATGACCTGACGCGGCGATAACTTCCCCCTGGCCAACAGCTATATGTCTGTGCTGTGGGGTGAGACGATCTCAGCTATCTCTCTCCCTCTGTTTGGTTACAAGAAGATGCAACCAGACTGTGAATCGATAGCACAGGCACCCCTTTCAGCTCCCCAGTATTTCTCTTTGTTGCTAATTGTACAGTTGTGATCTCTCACCATTAAGTCATTAGACTGAAGTGAAAGATAGTAAATCAGTCTACGCTAGCATGGAGTCAAATCCATTTTTATTGAACATCCTCTTCTTCAGCTTTTCTTGAGAGATGTGATGTTGATGTTTTCTATCTTTTTTCAAGATTAAGAAAAAAATCCTCATCTCTTTTTGACCAGAGTCAATAGAAACATGTTCAACAAAGCCAATACAATATGTCATGGGTGTCATTCTTTGATTTACTCTTTAAAAAACTCCTATGCAGTGGTATGTCATCTTGAACTCTGATGGAAGTAGGAAGAAAAAACACAGAGGCATCTGTGCGATGACCCACGCAGAGTCATAGGACCCCAAAATTCATGTCCTCCCTTCTCCTTCTCAGATAGGCTCAATCGGACTTTCGTGGTCACCAAGACACAACCACTCACTGATTAAGTCTCATGCTACCAGGGACTCAACACAATCAGTATCTCTAGATGTTACATAATATTTCATTTATTTGCCATGTACAATTGTACACTTTGTACCTTCTTTAAAGCAACAACAGTTACCCAGTGTATCTTACTAAATGTGAACAAAACACATTAAGTCAATCTGGTGGTTTTTAAAAAATATTTTTGAAGATTAAGTTTATCAGAAAATTGCGACCTCTAAATATACCAGCAGAAATAGTGTTTGTGTTCCACATGGGCCTTCTTTATTTCTGGCCATCCCCTACCTCCTTTGCAGAAGGTCTTACCTTGTGTTCATAAGGTAAGAGTGACATTCTAATTAGAAATCAAACATGCGCGGTAAGAGTTTAAATTTACTCAATGTCCAAAAATATCCAATCGTTCCTATCTGAGATTTTTTTCTGGGTGCAAGAAAGTGATAAGGGAAGTTCAATTCTCCTAATGTGCCTCAAGGTAGAAAAGGCAACATTCAAGAATTCCCAAATGAAAAGCCCAAATGTTCTAGGCATCCAAGCTTGAAGAGAATTCTCGTATTTTAAGGTATTAAGGAAACTCATTCATGGTTTGGGGAGGTCCCCAACCCCTTTTGCTGCTGTGTCGTCCCCTTAAAACCAGGTGGGCAGCTAACCCTTCAGATCCGTCCTGCTGGAGAAGGTGGGTGTGAGTCTTCTGCCAGACACGGCCACTTTTCTGAGAATGTTTTCCGACTTGGGTGTGTCTGGACCTGGGCCGGGGTGGTGATGCTCTGAGTTGCCTTAGTTAAGATGCTCTGGCCAGCCTCTAGTTGGGTTCAGCCTGATGTTCTGAGCGGACCCTAGCACTGGTAGGTCGGTTGGCCATGGGGATCCTCCAGCCTTGTAGGAGGCCCCACCTCGACTCTGCCCCTTGCACCTCATTCCTACCAGACTTCAAGGCCTGTAGCAACCTCCACTCTGTTCCAGGCTCTCTCTGCCCCCAGCTTTTGCACAGCCCATCTCTCTGCTTGGACCACTTGTCCCTCACTCTTCTGCCTTAGGACCTCACTGACTTTCAGGTTAGACATCATGGCATCTGAGACACCTTTCCTAAATCTCCATTTGGGGATTAGGGGTTCCTGCCATATGCTCCTACAGCATGCCAGCCCCCCTACTCCCACCGGCACCTGTGCTGAGCTGCAGCTGTCAGTCCAGAGAAGGTGGAGGGCGGAATCACATCTGCACTGGACTATCCCCAGCTCCTTACAGTTTATTAAATGGATTAACAACTGAAAGGAAGGAAGAAAGGGAAAGCTAAAACGTTAAGACAGATAGCTAGGTACCGTCTTGCTCAAAACCCCTGCAGGGGGCTGAATGTGTCCCCCAAAACTTATACATTGAAACCTAACCCCCAAGGATGTAGTATTAGGAGTGAGGCCTAATACTATAGGTCATGAGGGTGGAGCCCTCCTGAATGGGATTAGTGCCCTGATACAAAGGACCCTAGAGAGCTTCCTAGCTCCTTCAACCACATGTGGACATAGCCAGAAGTCTGCAACCTGCAAAAGGTCCTCATCAGAATCTGGCCATGCTGACAGCCTGATCTCTTGGACTTCTGGCCTCCAGAGCCATGAAAAGTGATATTAGTCGTTTATATTTTGTTACAGCAGCCCAAGCTGACTGAGATGCACCCCCCGCAATCCCTCAGGAGGGTGCCCAGGGCAGCCAGAAGTGCTGAGCAAAGCTGGGCCAGCCAGCTTCTCCAAAGCCCACTGCCAATGAAGGCCGGCCCAGGAACTCCAGCACGTGTCCTACCTGCAACCAGACATCAGCCTGGTCTCCCTCTTCAGGGACCACACTGTCCCTCTGCTCCCGCTCTTGCCCAGACACATTCTTGCTCAGATTCAGTTCACTCTCTGCCCACTCTGGGCGGTCATGAAGGTCTGTGCTGTGCCCCTGTATTTTCTCTCTTTTGCTAAACCACTGTTGGCCTTCACTGCTCCCTACCGAGGGCCTAACCAGCTGTGAGCAGTGGGCTATAGCCCCTAGGCCCTGGCTTGCCCCTTGATGCTCTCAAGACTGGGCAGAGGTGAAGGTGACGTGGGGACTGCTGCAGGGCACCTGGCAGGGGGCTGTCTACATGGGAGGTCTCAAGCAGGCCTCTTGCCTACTCCACTGAGCCCATGGCATCCTCCTTCCAGCCTCCACTTCTGGGCCCCAGGGAGGAGGATGAGATGCCTGATTGCCTGCAGTTCTTGTTCTACCTCCACTGTCCCCCACTACTGCCATGACCTGAGCGCAGACCGCAGAAGGGAAGACGTGGCCTCAAGCTGGCTCAGAGAGTACACGAAAGCACGCTGGCCCTGCGCCCAGCATGCAGCGCCTCTCAAACAGCCTGGACTGAAGCCCCAGCAACCCAGTTCCGCTTTGGACCCCATTTAGTTTTCACATTCAAGTTAAAGATCAAGTCAGCTTTTTTTCTGATAGTGGAAGCACCATCTACCTCTAAAAATCAGAGAAGGAGGAAGGAAGGGCAGCTGCCAGCTAACAAGGCCTTGCTGGGTGGGCATCATCCTGTGAGGACATCCATGTAAGGGAGGTGCATGCGCCATCAGACGGCTGTGGAGATCTGGTCCAGCCTCATTCTCGTCACCTGCAGGCAGGCTGCCATCCCATCACCATGCCTGCCCTAATGCCTGATGCTGTCCTGGGCACACTGTCCCCTAGTGACAATGGGTACCCCACTGTGGCCAGCTGGCCCCACCTGCGGAGTCTCTAACATACCAGCCTGAGGCAGACTGATTCCTCCAAATGCAGATTAGGATGGGGTTGGCAGGCATGTGCCAGAGTGGGCTTCAGTTGTGGCTTTCTTCCCACAAGTGTGTGGGCTTTCCTGGTTCCCCAGACCTGCGTGTTTGCCTGCCAGAGCCCCAGCAATATTAAAGCAGAGGGAAATTCTTGGGGATTATTTATTTAATTGAGCTTTGAATTTATGCTTGAGCTTTGAAGAAGGAGAAAAAAGAAAACCCTCCTTAAACAACTTCCACGAAAGGTTACAAAACACAGATAATTTACAGGTAGAAGCAGATGGCAGCTGGGTGCCATTCTAGGCAAACCATGTGTCCCCTGGCAGTTCTTTTTAATGGATGAGACAGGTTTATCTGTAGTTTACAAACTTAAGGGCTAGGGGTTTCCCTGAGTGACTGAAAAAGGGCATAAAAATGCTAATAGTCACGACTTTCCTTTCTCACAAGGAGACTCTCCTCCTACCCCACTGCTATTCCAAGGGCCCCCCAAGTAACTTGACCCCATCAAGGCCCCTAGACCCTCACCCACAGGCAGCCCCCGTGGCCCACTTCTGTTCCCAAACATGCTGACATCGCTGCCCCAGCTCCAGATCTGCATCCTCCCGCCTCCAAGATTGCTCCGCTCTTTTGAGTGACTCCAGTCCCTGCCCCCATCCAGGTCCCTCTGCAGGTAGGAGCTCTGGAGCTGCTCCTCTCAGGGGCAGCCCTGCCATGGCTCAGCCCCGTCCCAGTGCCCTCCCCACGGGATGTGTCTGCTCTGCACAGATCCCTCCCTCCGGTGTGGTAGCTGCAGAGGTGGTGGGAAGAGCAGTGATGGCCAACCTGTAAGAGAACTTGTGTGCTGGGCACTTAATGAGCCTGGTCAATGAGGTCTCATCTGCATCATTATCAGCTCGTATTACATTTATGCAAACTGAGGTACAGAGCAAGGAAAGGACCTGCCCAAAGCCGTATGGGCCACCTAGACCCCAGGTCTCTCTGTGAGCCACTGTGCTGTTCTGCCTTTCAAAGCAGTACATGATTTGCCTCCCGGGAAACTCCTAAACCCTGCACTTGAGAGAAGCACCTGGCTGGCACGGGAGAGAGGACGACACTCGGCAAGATCAGGGGCAGATTCTTGCAGCTCAAACTCCATAAAGCTCGTGGGAACACGTGGAGCAGCAGCGCACAGGACCACTGTGTTTAAATCCCATCTTAGAGCGAGCCACGTGACCCCAGCATTCCAGTGGAAACGTCCTAATTTTTCAACAGAACTTTTTTTTTTTTCTTTCACGGAACAGATGGCAAGATTTTTATCTCGAATAACTTCATGGAGGAAATTGTTAATTCCCCCTCTTTGCTTGCGTGTGCGAGGGTTCATATGTTAGCATGAAAGCGGCTGTGTGTAGTCCTTGCTCACACTTGCGATGCAGAGAAGACACTTTAAATTAAGCACTATCAGTAAACAGTGATCGTAAAGTAGCAGGAAGATACTATTCCACTAATTTGGCCCCTGATGAGGCCATATGCCACCTCCCTCCCCGGAGCTGCCCTTCTGAATGGTTTCTGTCAATCGGTAACAGAGTCGTGGCTTCCGGCTCTTTCTCTACATCTTCTGCCTTCCCAGGCCTGGCAAACTTCCTCTGTGATCTGGGAGAACACCGGACCAGCACTGCTCCATCTGAAGGGAGCTGCCTGCACCATCACCTGGGGTGCAGGTGTGCTGATGGCCATGGGCAACCTGTTCCCCCTCTGGTGTCATTCCTGTCCCCGGAGGCCAGCATCCCCTCATGGCGCATAGGATGCCAGGTACTCCCTGGCTCCTGGAGCTACAGGGGGACCACACACACAATAAGGCCTCTCTGCCATCAGAGCTCAGCTAGCTTTTGTCAGTCTCCATCCAGTGACACTGATTCAGACTCCTGGGGAGGGGACTCTGAATGTCCCCAGTCTTCTGCACAATACAGCTTGACATCAACTAAAGGAGATTAGACAGGGATTTCAATTTAGGTCCCCATAAGCACAGGTGCCAGCAGTGTTTCAGGTAATTGACTAATTCACACCCAGATGTTTATGGCGAATTGGCTAATTTATACTGGGGAGTTAATTCTGACAGTGGTTTAACAGGTTTTCCTTTCCGGATAACATTTACGTTTTAGTGGTGGCCTTTAGGCACACAAACCCTGAAAGGGGAAGGGGGCATCCAGAACCCCCACCCCTTCTCTAATCCCCTACAACATGTACACACCACTGCATCACCTCACTGGGGCTCTGAGCAGCCCTGTAGGGCAGGACCAGCCCAGCCCTGCCGGATGGACTATCAGCACTCAGGAGACCCTGCAAAACACTGGGCATCGCAACGCAGCTTGTAGAGTCCCATGGAATTAAGTACCACATAGAGGCCTTCGGAGAGAGGCAGGGGCGACATTCTGGGGCTGGAGACATGCAGCAAAGCCAAGTGAGACAACTGCCAAGTAATCTAGGGACATGTGGGCTTCTCTTAAAGTCAGCGGTAGTGGGTCGTCTCCTGGGAGAGGCACGTTTTGGGGCTCGCATCCAGGGGGATGGGGTTAGAGGACTAAAGCCTGGAGTTTGTGACTCAGTGAAGTAATGAGGAAGACCTGGGAAACAGATGGCCCCCGAGAGGATGGGTCCAGAGAGCACCTGCTACAAGCATCCACCCCAGGTGGAGTCTGCGGGGAGGGGCCCCCCCATAGTCACACCTTCTTTCCAGTATTTTGAGGTCCACGTGAATAGTCCCAGATTTTTTTTGAGACGGCCGACTTTTCCCCTGGGTACTCTCTTTTCACCCCCTCCCCCAGGGTCCCTGCCTGTCATTTTCTTTGCGGTCGTTTAAGGGTTGGCGAGTGCAGAAAATTCAAAGAAAAGGAAATAGGGGCAAATTGGATTTCCTCCTGCGTGAAAGAGGCCTTTACAACAGACCCCCAGCCCTCTGCTCTTGGGGTTCCACTACGCCTTTACTGGGGATGTGTGGTTAGTTGTCCAGCTGAAGTTATAGTCCAGGCTCCTCCTTCCAGGTTCAGGTCAAGTTCGCCTCAGAAACGCGAAAGATCTTCTGTGTTTGGCAGTCACTAGGCAAGTGGCTTTGGTATATATAACCCCTCACCGACTGACTTTGAAAGAAAAGTTCTTTCTGCTTAGAGCATTATCCATGTTCTTAACCAAACGCAAAAGCCAGCCTTTCCTTGATTTCCATGCCTTGGGAAAAAAATCCAGGATGCAAACTCACAGCCAGTGAGCCAGCTTCTCCCAGGGGAGACCTTTACAAGCCGGCCAGCTACAGCATCCATTGTCTTTATGACACGCAATCTAGATCTCCCCAAGAGGCGGTGGCAGAGGAGGTCACCTGAGGGTGAACCCATTGAGCCCAGAGTGATGGGCCCCTCAGGAGCTGGGGGCTCTGCCAGGACTGCACCTTAATGGCCGGGGGAGGCTCCGGGCTCCAGCCTCTTAGCCATCTGCACAGCCCAACAAGGGCTCCTCAGTGCACTCTACAGCCCACAGGGCTCAGGGGAGCCCTGAGAACCATCACCAGCCTTGTCCATCGTTCATAATTCAGGAGAATCAGGGTTAAAAAAAGTGCATGAGCAATCGACATAATTTATATGCTGCAAGTGGACGAGCTGGCATCCTCTCGCATCATAAAGTTTAAATAACGGTGGTTTAACACCAGATGTAAGTGCAGCTGTCCTGAGCGGAACACCATTAGCTCCATTACGACAGGAGATTGTGCTTTTCCCAGATCAGCATCCTCAGGAAAACATTGCACCTGTCATCTCAGTGCCACCAGCAGCCGACTTGATGCAGGAGTCCACTGGCACCTTTTCAGATCAGATCCATCAAGGAGCTCGGGCATTCACAGAGGAGGGGAGACTGGGGCTGTAGACTCACTGGTGGGGGAGGCAACCATGCCAGCACTTAGGGCATGCTGGACAAGACCTGGGCTCCAGGTATTCCCAGGTGGCCTAGCTCTTCACACTAGAGGGGGCACGGGGTGAGTGGAGGGAATGAGTGGGAGAAGAGAAGGAGGGAGAGAAATGATTAGTGGAGGGAGAGGGTATAGGAAGGAAGGAAGGAAGGAAGGAGAGAGGGGAAGAGACAGAGGTAGAGAGCAGTAGAAAGAGGCAGGAATAGAGAGGGAAAGAGGATGGAGGGATTAAGGGGAAAGGGAGGGAGGGGAACATGAAAGGAGAGAGTGAGTGCTGGGCCTCAGCAACTAGAGAAGGAAGCCTCCCCCCAACCCCAACCACCCGGCAGAGTCCCTTGAGGACAGGCTGAAGTGATCTAGGCAGGGACTGTACGCATTGATTAGTTCTACCTGCATTGGCCAGTGGGTAGCGTTTCCATTCCAATCGAGAAATCTTTGGAGGGCCTATTATATATGAAGAGAAAGCTTGAGAATGTCAATAGCAGCAGAAGTCCAGCTGGGCTGGAACACAGCCACCAACACACCTGTGGACAGAGCCACCAGTTTTGTGGAGTGCTAGACTGGGTACAGAGCGATCTCATCTTACAGGTGAGAAACTGAGGTCCAGAAGGGGAAGGGATTTCTCCAAGGCCCCTGTGCAATTCAGAAGAAAGCAGAATTGTCAGAGTAAGACAGAAGAATTGAACTTTTCTATTTCTCTGGCAATGAAATCACTGTAACTCTTTATCAAAGAAAGCGGGCTGGGGTTGCCGTGAGCTATGAGCACCAAGGTGGCCACAGCCAAAGAGGAAAAGACCATCTGTCTTGCTGTCTGCCTGCCTTGTAACTTCTCCTGCATCAGATGCAGACATAAAGGACATGGTTCTTCCATGGTCCCTCTTCTTCCCCTGGTGGGGAGATGCACCTGCAGAGTCCCTGGGCTTCCATGGGTTCCTCACACAGGCTGCAGAAGCACAGACAACGGAGTGTCCCTGATCCTATGAAGGAGCGGGTGGTAGTAGTGAAGGTCAAACTCCTTGGGTTCTAGGGGCCAGGCCCGTCTCTTATCGACCTTCCTGGGAGCCATAGCACATACCTGGCCAACCACTGCCTGGGTGTAGCCTGTCGGTGTGCAAAACCCGGGGGCCCAAGAGCTGTGGCCAGGACCCTTGCAGACCAAGGCTCCCAGGGGACAGTAACATCAGCAGTCCATGGGGACGGCTGCTTGGCTTAGCGCCCGCTGGAAACATAAAAACTCCAGCTGTGCTGCGAAGCGTCACTCTTGCTTGTCTGATTACCTGGGAAGAAGCTTGTCAAAGAAGATACAGACTATTCTCATTGTATCATCCTTTGCTCATATCTCTCAAGTACCAAACCAAAGAATTGAATTTTTAAGAGATGACAAAGGTATTTGTGTTGAACTGAGCAACGAGGGGAAAACAACACAGGAATGTTTAGCGGGAACTGCAGCTGGGAAAATCTTCCTGAGTTAAGAGATTTCTGTGCAGGCAATTTCCATAGACATTTCTCATTTAAATGGAAATTCCTCCTGAAACTAATGACAGCGGCTAACACATCCAGTGCTTTAGCAAGTGCTGGGCACCGTTCTGAGAGGTTTATGAGTATTAACTCGTTTAACCCTCACAACTACCTTCTGAGGTACGTGCTCTTGTTAGATGTATTTACAGATGAGGGAGTTGAGGCTCAGAGAGATTAAACAATTAGCCTAAGATCACTCAGTTTGTAACTAGCAGAGCCAGGACTTGAACTCAGGCAGTCTGGGTCCAGAATCTATCATGCTAACCATGAATGTGCTGTGAATGGTACATGGTCTATTGTGAAAGCATTCGATTAACTTTCCTAAGAACTGCCCCTAGTGCCAGTGACCTCTGCAGCTGGTTCGGAGGGATTTTGTTAGTTGTAATGCACCTTGGCATAATTAGTTTGGGGAGTCCATCTCAGAAGGAGTTCAGAGAGGGACTTTTCCAACAGGGAACAATGAAAATGCTTTGCTACTCTGAGCCTCCTCAGTCCTTCAGAAGGAAGGGGTACATAGTCTTTCATTGGGTAAGGAGGGCCGCGGACAGCTGGCTGAGGTGTGCCGGTGCTATTTCCCCAGAGAGGCTGCATGCGACACAGCTCTGCTGTCCTCAAACCACATCTGAAAAGCACAGATGTGATGGTGACAACATTCTTCTCTATTGCAGGTTCAGTCTCTGTTGTGCCCCGTTTATTCATTCAGTCCTTCCAACAATCCTGTGAGGTAACCGAGGTGCAGAGGTGAAGCGACTTGTTGGAGGTGACACAAATAGTGCCTCGTGAACTTGGATTCATATCAGTGCTTAGGACAGACACTGAAGCCCGTATGTGCTCAAAAATGAATGAACGGATGAAAGAACAAATGCCTGAATGAACAAACTAAGCCAGATCCCAGCCCAGGCCTCGCCTCACTGTGCTATATATACTGCATCTCCCATGCTGCTCTTCCATGCAGTGACAACATAGGCAGCGAGAAGGCAGAACAAGACATATAAATCTTTTCCTCTCCTGCAGGCCCCATTCATGGGAGGAAGGGGCTGGAGGTGAGGTGAGACCAGCAGTAAATACTCATTAAAAACGTAACTGATGCCACCTTCTCTTACAGTCTATAGTCCATCATCATCATCGTCATCATCATCATCATCCTCCTCCTCCTCATGGTCTCCATACGACAATATTCTGACTGTGCGGTGATTGGATTATAGCTTTCCAAGTTCTTGCATGGAGACTAGATGGGCTCTTGAATGCCAGCTTCCACCTTTAAGCGATGGCACCCTTCCCTGGGGGCAGCACCTTGCTGCACCTGGTGCAGGAGCCTCCCACAGGAGCCTGTACTGACTCTCCTCAGCTCTCTCAAGACAAGGCCCTCCTGGGCCCTGGCCTGGCAGCTGGGATGAATGCCTGACCTAGGTCAGAGACTGGGGCTGGCACCGACTCTCGCCCAGCCCAGGCTGCCAACTTAGTGAAGGAGATGAAAGAGAAGGAACAAGCCACCTTCTCTGAGGTCTCCTCAGGTGAGTCCATGGTTGGGAGTCACAGCACACACCCAGGCAAGGGTGGGTCGTCCTCAGGAGGGACAACCATGTGGAGCACATGGTGGTGCCCAGTAAGGACCCTGAGCATCAGGAAGAGGGGCCGGGTTGTGGGGCTGCAGGCTCAGGGGCGGGGGTGGGGCATGGCCACCAGCCTCAGAGGCAGTGTTTCTACTGCCCGGAAAGCCACTGCAGCATGTTTATCTTTCACAGAAGTGGAAACGACTCAGCAGGGTAGGGATGAGGCAACGCTGCAACACAGCAGCTGTCAGAAAGGCAGCGTAAACCATTCTCAGCAGTGGAAATATCACATTTCTTCCTCAATCAGTGAATTTTAATTTATTTATCTAGCCGAGCCAGGATGAATACAGTCTGTCCAAATATATTATATGGGGATAATGCAATCTCCTATCCAGAAAACCACCATATTATAGATACTATCAAGCTACTTTCTCAAAAGTATTTGGTACCCTAGCAACCAAAAAAGGAAAATATAAAACAACTAAGACATAAAAATTACATTGCATCTGCAATACTTTGCTGAAATTGGTTTTGCAATAAAGCATGTATTGTAAAAACAAAGGTTTAATGATATATCAGTTTGGTGAAAATCTGATTACAAAGCAAAAACACATCTAAATAAAGTTGCAGAGCTTTTAAAAATGAAACTTGGCAAGGAAGTCCTGGGTGAGCTCTAGCTGACAGGGTGCTGGACCTTTTTTTTCTCTCCTAAGTGGTGGCTCTGCACCAATGGGAAGATCCCTTCTTCCACCACCAACGCCGTGATGCAGACTCAAACCTGGGTCTGAACCTGCAGCAGAAACTACCAGAGTTCACGGCACATGACTGCCAGACATATGAACCATTTGCCAAGAAAGAAAACTATCTCTGCCCCCAAAGGGGACACTTCTCTTCCTGTAGAATTACATGTAGGCTGGGAGCATTGCAAGGCCCCAGCGGGATGGCTGCTATGCCCTGTTATAAGCAGCCACCCAAATTCTGTTGACCTGGAATTTGGTTGTTATGACACCCTCCAGAGTCTATCAGTCACCGGCTGGGGCACGAAGGCTTCTGTTTTGTGAGGGATCCATCAGCAACTAGATTGTGTCTGTCGTTGTTGAGACCCTAAATGTGGGGGCTCTCAAAGCGATCTGTTCTATCGCTGGCCTCACCTCGTGGCATTTGTTCTGTAATTTTCTCTCTGGCTCATCTCCACAGACACGGGCACCCTGGGGGCAGGACCGGGGTCTCGTGTGACTCAATGTCCCACCCCTAAGCATAGTGCTTGGCACGCGGTAGGCCTCACTCAACATGAGTTGGTTAAGTGCCTGAGTGCCAGGCTCCAGACCAAGGAGGAGGGCAGCGAAATGAGCCAGAGACGGCCCCTGCCCTGAGGAGCTGGCAGCGTGGTTGGGGAAGAGGGAGAAAGAACAGTACACGTGAAATATTCAGCAGTTTCCCTATTTTTGGCCTTCTTTCCTCTTAATTTCTTTTATTTCCCAGGCTCCTCACTTCAGTACTTCCTAGTTTTCCTGCTAGAGATAAACTCATCATGTGTAAATGCCAGGCATATTTTCTTGAGAGGTAGTTTTTATTTCCCAAGAAAATCATAGGCAGGAAATGCTTAAGCCAAAGGAATGAATGGGAGAATGTCAGACTCAGCGACCTCTGGTTGAAGGTGATACACTGTAGCTGCTGATGCGAACACAGCAAAAGAGGAAAGACATTTATTTTTAAAGCATGCATGTCCCTGCTCTTTACTGATTATATTTCTTAATCTATATTGATTGTCTTTTCAAATGGATTTGGCCTTTCAGAAAGCGTCAGGCCTGCAGACTTCACCGGCAGAGGCTAAGGGACAGAGGGTCTTTGAAGGAGGCCTGCACGAGAGAAGAGTCCAGAGAGAACAGAGGACAATCTGGAAGAAGCTTTGCGTCAAGCGGAGACAAGTCTCAAAGAGGTTTCCATAGCAGAAGATGGTACTCGCGGTCTCGGGAGAGGAGTAAAAAGGCAAAGGCCGAGAGTTGGTGATGAGGAACTAAGAACAAGACCTCTGGCCGGGGCCCCCTCAGTGAAGGCTGTGCTGACGTCCACTCCCAGTGCAGGAAGGGAGGCTGTGCCTCATGTGTGCTCCCCCTGAACCCGCAGGGGTGCTCCTGGAGGGCCGCATGGTCAGCCAGCACTTCTCAGGACCCCAGGCCTCCTGGCATTAGCGAGTTCCATGGGCGTCTTTCTGTAGGGTAGGGGACAGGGATGTTAGCTTCTTGGGTATTTCCTGGAAAGAGCCTCGGCCACATGGATCGAGCTTTAGGAGGTAATTTCCTGATTCCACCATGACCCCAGGGGCCCTCAGAGGAACTCCTCGAGGTCCCTCTGTAGCTTTGATTTCTACATCACCTCTCGAGCATGTCATTCATGCATGCACACACATACTCCCCAGATCAAACCTCCTGGCGGGTGAAAATAAAACCCATTTCCTGTGAAGTAAAGTTCAGTTGACAAACGTGGACAACCAGCTGACCCTCTGCCTCCTGACTACATTGCCCGAGACCCAGACACAGACTCTCCCTGCTCAGGCTGGCCACCCTTGCTAGTCACTGATGCTTTGGGTTGGGCCCTGAAAGTGAGAAGCTCTCTCTCTCTTTTTTCCCTAGAAAGACTTGTCAATGATCAAGGTACAACATCACACAAAGCTTTGCTTTTAAAAAAAAAAAACCCTACGGCACAAGTCATGAATCATATAAGCCTGAGACCTTCACTACAGCTTTGGCCCAGCACAGGGAACAAGGTCCCAGTGTGCCCAGCCTGTGATATGAGCATAGGTTCTAAGTTGAGACACACTAGAAGTCTACACTCCGGCTGCTCACAGAGGTGGGGGAAGCCCTCTGCCAGTCCCGGGTCACCTGTGCTCTTTTGGCCTCTGGCTCCACTTCTTCCCTGGTGACTTTCTGTGTCTGCTCTTCAGGACTGGCTGACCAGCCTCTTGCAATACCACTGGCGAGACTGCATCCCTTGGCCCTTAGCAAGGATGGGGTTAAATGCACTGGGTGGAATTTACAACTTGTAATTTTCTGTAACATTGTTCCAAGCGTGGGGAGGTAAAGAAGGAACAAAAAGAAAGAGAGAAAGCTAAAAGAAGGAAATATAATTTCAAGTTCATTCCCGATTTCTCTGATCCCTCCCTGTGGCTGCAGAGCAATTTTAACTCTGCTGCAGGGCTTGGCCCTGTGGGTGCTGCATGCCTGGAGCTGTGGACAGTTTAGCAACCTTAAGCTTTCTTTTGCTGGCTGTTCCCACTGCTGTAACCCTGCATAGCATTTGGTGGGTCTTGGCAACTTGGCAGGGCATCAGGAACCTCTTGGGGCATGTAGGTGGGTGCACCTGGCTCAGAGAGAGCCAAGCCCCATCCCCCACGCAAACAAAATTCTCTGGAGGCAAAACGAAACAGAAAACGTTGGAAATCTGTGTCTTTTCCATTTCTGCCGCTTTCTTTTTTTTATGCAATGTTTTCCCTTTGAAATGCTGGGAAGCCCTGAAGGGAGGCGAGTACACAGTGCAGAGCAGCCTTTTAGAAATGTCAGTTTCCATGCTAGTGAGCCAAGGCAGCCGGCCAATCACACGCTGCGCAGCAGCCTATGTTGTCTGCAGGATGGGCTCGTCTACAAAGGGATCATTAGCATCTCCAAAATGCATGGCCCGGCACAGTTTATAAAAGCCCTTCCTCATACATTTATTTCCCCATTCAGTCCTCTTCTGCCATTTAATCAAGGATTCTTTAACTTCCAGAAGAAAAGGGGGCACGGCGACCTTGGAAGGAGTGGACGAGGCCATTAATCAATGGTTCTCCGCATAAGAGCAAAGAGAAGCCAATTCGTACAGCTGAACATCAGATTCCAATCAGTGCACAAGACCGTGTCCCGGGATGAAGTGGTTAATGCCAGTGTCAGCAAGCAAAAGAAACATGGGGAAAATTCACTCCCACAGTCCGGCCTTCGACAAGCGTCCATCTATCCACGCGTTCGACTCAGCTATCCCTTCCCATTCCGCACAGCGAACAGTCATTGTTTAAAAATGTCACGATACTAATCAGCTTTTGCGGCAAAGATATGAAAAATGTATTGCAAGATCAAAAGGATGATATTGTCTTCCAGCAGATTACACATTCCTCCCACAGAAAGGGCTAATCTGATGTCCTCAGAGAGAAAATAGGTAAACATTTTCAACATTATCGCCATCTGTGTTTCATTTCTTTGAGCCTGCTCAAGAAAACAGTTATTTACGTATAAATATACAACAATGATTTTTGTCCTTAAGAAAAGAGTAATAGAGGCCTTGAAATACCTACCTTGGGTTTTACAATCCCAGCCAGCAGCACACTTGAGAGGAAACACAGATGTCATCACCCAGCCTTGTTGGGTAGAGACAGTCCCCACTCCTCTGCCTCTGTCTCCACCCAGCTTGAAGTGAGTCTTAGAACTGGCCAAGGCAGAGTCCCACCCCCTACATTTTAGGCAGAGTGGGGAATGGGCTCCCCTCGATGGAACAGCAGGGAGGTGCCCCGGGGCTGGAATTCTGGCCCCTCCACATCTGGTAAGACGTTTGTCCTCTGAGTCTGTGCCCCAGCTGTGAATGGGGGATGACTGGGCCTCAGGAGTATGCCCTGAGATAATGGGCAACTGCTGGCCAGTTATGAGGGCCTCACAGACAGGAGGAGGTGGTGCCACTGCTGTTTAAAAGTAGGAGCGTCAGCATTAAACAGAAGGCAGGAGTGGGGACGCGAGAGTCCCATGCTTTGAAACCTGCAACTTTTGAGATGATCTCAACAAGTGTTTCCTAAACAACCTGCTATGTGCTTAGGCTTGGCCAACCTCCCGGGAAGGACGTGAAGGCCATGAAACATGCAGGACAGGTTCACACACTGCCACATTCTAGAAGGGTGATGGGGAGAGTCAGAGGGGGAGTTAGACATTCCCACTTCTGTTGCCTTGAAAGTTGAGCTGGTGCTGATAGATGGCTCAGATCTCTGTCACCCCCCCCATCCCTAACAGACCCCAAGTGCTTCCAAGGGTGGTGCATGGGGCTGAACCCTGCAGGGGACCTTTCAGCCCTAACTTCAGAAGCTGAGGGGATTCTATTGTTTTCTCCTATTCCCTTGGGGCATCAGTAACCACCCTGCCAAGAGCCTGGACATGGAACTGATACCACAGCAAGAGTCACTAGATACTTGAGACAACCAAATGTGACCAGGATGAGATCTATAAATTCCAGATTTTAAAGAAACATTTGTTTTCTTTATCTAAAGATAACAAAAACACTAATTCAAAAGATATATGTACCCCTATGTTCATTACAGCATTATGTACAATAGCCAAGATGTAGGAGCAACTTGAGTGTCCATCAGTAGATGACTCGATAAAGAGGATGTGCTATGTATACATAGAGGAATATTGCTCAGCCATAAAAAAGAATGAGATCTTGTGACAACATGGGTGGTCCTAGAGAGTAGTATGCTAAATGAAATAAGCCAGACAGAGAAAGACAAATCCTGTACGATCTCACCTACGTGTAGAATCTAAAAAAAAAAACAAAATAAATAAAACAAAATAGAAACAGACCCCCAGATACAGAGAATGAGCTGATGGTTGCCAAAGGGAGGAATGGGAATAAAAAAAAAAAATAAACGTTTGTCTAGAATTTCAAATATAAATATTAAATTTTGTTATTTTAAAAATATTGTTTTGTTCTCTACCTTAAACTTGAGTGAATTCAATAGATATCAAACATTTGATGAGGGGACTGCAGAGAGTTACAAACTAAATGAGATAGTCCTCGTCCTCAAGCAGCGAGCAGTCCGAGGCGAGGGGTCTTACAGAAGAAGAAAGAGACATGGGTTCCTGCAGCCCAAGGCTGTTCCCAGACAGAGGGCATGGGGATACCACATGTGGGCCAGCTTAGGCTTTGTGACGGGAATCACTTTGGCTTTTATTTCTTGTTTTAGCCTCGCATGTGCTCTGGCTTATGAGTGGGAGATGACCATCTCCCCACTCCTTCGTCAGTGACTTATGTGACAGTCTCTCCCCTCCCTGTCATGGTCACATGGTCTTCTATGCCACAGTGCTGTTTCCAACAAGGGCATAACAGAGCTGAATGGGAGCGGAAGTGCCACCTGGACAACCCCTGGCCTAGATCTATCTGCCCTCGGTCGGCTCCCAAGCAAAGCCCAGCTCTCCTGGAGGAGACAGACCTTCCCCACAGTCTCAGCTCCTGGCCTCCTGCTATTTCCAGTGGAATTAGCTTCACATGGTTGTCATTCGTCACATGGACACATCTTTCTTCCTTCTTCACTCTGTCTGTGGACTCTATTCCTAGACAAGCCTAATAGTAGGCCCTGTCTCTATTCTTAAAAGGAGGAACAGGACATATTTTATAGTGAAACTGGGAAGAATAGACATCCGAGGGGGCCCAATACAATGAGGGATCCTAGGTGTACCTGATAGTCACTTCCCCAGGCATTACTTTTTGGGTCAGGGCAGGCCTGGGTTCCAGTCATGCTGGCTGGCTATGTCACCTCTGGCCAGAGGCTACGCCTCTCTGGAACTCAGTGTCCTTGCTCATTTGACCGACTGGGGCTTGAACTCAATTATCACTCACACCCCTCCCAGTCTTGTGTGCTGAGGTTAGCTTGTCACCTTCCTTCCTGTTACACTAATCAAAGAAAACACAAAAACCCAATTTTCTCTTCAGTGTTACTGTGCTATGTATAAAACTGAGTTCTCTGATAGTAACCGAATGTGTAGAGTATTTTTAACTATATTCAGGGTTAAATAAAGTTTTGGAGACTCGTCCGGAAAGCCACCCCCATTTGGGGGGATTTTGCCTGTGTAAAACTGCACTTTAGTTTCCAAAGATCAAAACAACGGCCCTATGGCAGACAATAGATGCCTGGGAACAAAACCTTCTTGTGAATTGTGGACTGCTTGCACAAATCACTTACTCAAATTTCATCTGTCGACATTGCTCTGTTATTAAAATTTCCAGTCTAGAGGGAAAATGCCATCACTAGTGTGGGTTTCAATCCTGTGTTGGGACCTGCCATCCATTCTCCCCTGTCAAAATGGACTGATTGCCTTTAGAGGTGGTTCTCTGAGAATAACGGGGTGATTCTCACATTCTCAGCAGTTTGGTCTCCTGCAAGGGACTTCATTCAATTCCTGAGCAGTTTACCGGAGCATTGACCAATTTCCGGTTCCACATCCCAAGTCCACAGTGTAATCTCCCAGTTTTAGTTCACCAACATTTGTTGCTGCAAATCTGTCCTTAAAACATCTTGGGATCAATGCAGTTTTTTTTTTTCACCTGAACCCTTGCAAAATTCTACACTTTCAAAGAAATTCTTTAGTTGCAGACCCTGCTGGCGATAGACCAGACGAATCTGGGGATTCGTGCATTTCACACCAGTGCCCTTGGAGACGGGTGGGTGCTCAATCCTATTTACTATTATGGTATTCATATCTAAGCATTTTATACCATTTAGATGATTTGTTATGCCATCTGATCAGCCTGGGTAATAAATCTCCTAAGTTTTCTTCATTTGAGAAGAAATACATTAAAAAAAAAAAAAAGACAAAAGGGCCTGGGAAGTTAAAATGAGAAAATAATTACACTTCCTCATAACCACACTTTAGAACCTTCCAGCTCTCAGCAAGGATAAGGCAAGCTCCAAGCCTATGTGGGTTTAGAGGAAGCGTCCTGCCAAGCGCATAACGCCTTATGAGAAGTAAAGGTTGGTCTCTACTCTCACAAACCCTCTGTCCTCATCCTGAGTCATCCACAGCCATCGTCATCCGAGATGGGGGCTGTGGCATGGAGAAAGACAGACATAGCTCCTCACAGCCACATTCTTACTGGGGCCCGACAGCCAGTTATATCTGTTTTTATGACATCCATTCCTGCCCTCGAGGCTCTGATATCAGATGGGACCCTCTCAGCGAGAAAGCCAGCCAGGTAAGGGGCTGAGCAGGTGCTCAGGTGAAGACCAGGGACACACAAGCCTTGAGGGGCAAGGTCAGGGAACTTGGCACTGCCTTCTCTCCAATACCCTGGAGGGTCCCCAAGAAAGACTGCTGAGCTCTGTACCCCTTTGATGCCAGGCTTCCCTTTTCCTCTCTCACTCACTCCAAGATGAAGACAACACTTTCCTTATCTTCTAGTCTGATCAACACTTCACTGTGGCTCAGAATTCCATTCAACTTAGGGGGATACTGGGTACAGCACGTGTGAGGAGGTGACGGATGACTCCAGAACTTTCAGTTCACTCTGAGTGATTAAAGACACTCTTGAACTCCCATTTGCATGCGATGTCTGGTTCAGAAAGAGGCAAATACTCAACCCTGACCACTGAAGTGGGTGAGCAGTCTCCCAGGCACTGAAGGATTAAGAACAGTCTTCGCTTCTCGTGGGTGTTGTGATATTTGCATGTGACTGCAGGGACAGATAGAGGGCAAAGTCAGCCCATGGTGGATGGCAGGTAAAGGAGCCTTGTTCCCTGTGACGCTGTTGACGGTTCACAGCCTGGGGCCTGCCCTACCAGTGGGCTTCACTATGCGTGAAGATAACTCTCCCTATTGTTCCAGCCGGTTTTAGTGGGGCCTTCTATAACCTGAGAGAGCAGGTGAACTGACGCAACACCTGGTTCCTGAGTGGCCCCTGGGCCCAGCCCTGGGGTCTCAGCGGTGGGAGGTGGTCCAGGGAGCCTTTGCTCTTCTGGAGCTACATGCAAATACGGTCTGGTCTCTACTTCTTTCCAAAGCCTGAATGAGGAACACCAAGTGAAGACTCTTCTAAGTCTCAGGAGCTAAACCATCTTTACCATGCATGGGCGCCTGCAAGAAATCACAACAGCCAGCGGCCATTCCAACATCATTATTGACAGTGTGCTAATGCTAAGTCTTGCAGGTCACTCTCCACCCTGAATGTGACAAAGACTTGACCGCATTTTAGTCAGGCTCCTTTGCGTCCTCTTCTCCCCTAGACCCTGTCCTTGGCCTACTGAGCCCAGTTTTAGCAAAGATTCCTACTATGCCAGTTTGTCCAGAATCTCCCCCTCTTGATATTCTTCTTCATACCCTTGATACCTTGATAAATGAGTTCCTCTTAGTAATTTTCCATCCCCTCCCTCACTCTGCCTGCTAGCTATAAATCCCTCCTAGTCCTCATTGATTTGGAGTTGAGTTTAACCTCTCCCCCCTGTTGCAGTAGTCTTGAATAAAATCTTCCTTGCCATTTTTTAACAAGTATTAGAATACCTTCTCCTTAACACTGGTCATTCATTCCCCCTCAGCATCTATGCTTTGCTTTTCTCTCCAAAGGTTCGGGCCTCAGCAGCAACACACAGGAAAGGCCTGTCACCCCAAAAGCACCATCTCCTGGCTCAACTTTCTGGTACAAAATCTTCACATAAGCAGGAAACAGAGCAGTTTCACACCATAACAAGGATTAAGATTTTAAGTGTGAATCTCCTGTCTCTGAGGACTTTGACTTTAATAAATGCTGAGGTGTGAATGGCTGATATTGGCTCCTGAGAGCAAATGATGAGAGAGAATGAATACAAATGACTGCTCACATGACTCAGTGACTAAATTAAGGTGTCGAGCACCTGAGCAGGTAAGAGGATAGAAAGGCCCAGAAAAGGCAGGGGGAGGTTGGTAAGGCAAGAACTGACTTCTTACCCATTTGTTGCAAGGCACCCCCAAGCCTTCATGTGCCAAACAATTTTATCAGGTCTGTATTGATTCCTTGCTCTGAATTCAGTTCCTATCGCCTCCCACTGGGACAGCCACTGAACCTGCAGTGTGTGTTCATGGACACATCATACCATCTCGCATCTCCAGGGCCTTGAAAATGTTCTCCTTGGCAGCTCTGCTCCCCACGGGTGCATCAGGGACATTAAAGTGCCTCCCCTCCTGCAGCCACACAAATACCCACAGCACAGAACTTGCCTCTGCTAAGTCTGAGCCAGAATCTTCCAGGCCAGATGCAGGGGTCAAAGTCCTCAAGCAGCCTGTTACTTTAAGGCTGCTACATTACTCCAGGGATAAAACATTCTTCTTTGCTGACTCTATATGCAGGTGTTTCTGGTTAAACAATGAGAAAGATAGTCCCACCCCCACCTCCACCCCAACCCCCACTTAAACACCCTAAACAAAAACCATAACCAGGCTTAAAATATTCAAGTTGTGCCAAGAAAGTTTCACAATAGAAAAACATTTACTAGTTTTACAACAAAGCATTGCCAGGGGGCCAGCCTCCTGGGGCAAGGCCCTCTGATCTCTTTGGCTGGAGCTCCAGGGACCCTCCCTGGTCTTTTCCTGCCTGTAGCCCTGGGCCTCGGTAACACTGAGGGACGGACGGGTGTGTATCAGCCACGAAAGAGAGGTACGTGCAGGAAGTGGGGAAGCCTGTGACTTCAGGGCCCGGAGCCAGGGAAAAGATCAACCCAACTACAAAGTTTGATGAGGGAAATTCTCAAAAGTTTTGTGAAAAAAGAGGCCATTTTCTTATGTTTTATGCTTTTCCTGCAAAATGTAGCTGAGTGAATTAGAACTTTAAATCAAACTTTTCTATTACCTGCCTTAATTTAGATAGTCTCTACACTAAAACACGCCCCTAGGCATTTCCCCTCTGGGTGAAATGATCATTTGCCCACGGGGCAGTCTGGCCTCTCACTGTTAGTCTCTGAAAGGTGCCACCACATTGGCCTCACCCGGCCCCTGCCCGTGCCACGCTCGCTGGAGCACCCACTCCCCTTCCTACCCACCCTTCAAAGTCTGGCTCAAGTTCTCTCAAAGCCCTTCCTACCTGGCTTGGCCCACAATCATTTCCTCTGAGCTCCTCGAGGCCATAACTCTGCTCCTCGTAAGTGTGGGAGGCACCACATGCTGCCCGGTTTCACTCACCGTTCCTTCCTGAGTGTCGTGTCTTCCCCAAACAGAGAGTGTACTTCCCAGCGGCAGGTCCCATCCCACATTCTGAGAAGACCCTGGCAGGGTGCTGAGCCCACAGCTGGGGGCCGGAGCTTGTGGTGCAGTGGGGGAGTAATGGGGGCGCAGAGAGCAAGGGCAGAGAATCTGAGTTCCTAGGCACATGTGACCCTGAACTAGTCCCTCCTTGCTCTGGAAAGGGGGCTGTGAGATCAAAACCAATGGCCCACCTCACACAGGGGAGCAAATGGAGTGGCCCAATGATGTGGGGGAAGGTGTCCACTGCATGTCATCTACGGCGAGACCTCAGCAGGGGACCTGAGGCACAGGCTGGACCATGTGCCAGCAGGTGTGGGGAAACTGCATAAAGAGACAAGGCAGCCTGATGAAGGTGGGAAGAAAAAAGCCTTAACGATGAGTCTGACAAAGTGGCACGCAGACAAGCGTGGCTAAAATAAATTCCAACCAGGATGCAGTAGTTCCAAGTAATTACATCACTGGTTGAAGACACAAGATAGTTCTGAGGATGTGGGGAGCAGGATGTGTTTCTGCTGAGGCAGGAGAAGGAGATCACAGAGAAGGGCTGTAGGCTGCCTGACTGCTAGATGCAGTTCCAAGGGGCGAGGTCTGGGGTCTCTGACAGGGAGGGGGGACGCAAGCGATTCGAGTTTCTGCCATTTTAAATTCTTTTTTTAACTACCCCTATTATCTCTTGGGCAGAGTCTAAGCCTTCTCTTGCATGGGAAAATCCAGGGGTGCTAGTTTAAATCCTGTCCCAGAGATTCTGATTAAGCAGGACTGGGGTGGGACCCAGAAGGTGATTTTTGAGGAATCCCCCCAGTGAATCTGATGCAGGTGGTCTTCATTCTGAGTTTGAAGAATGAAGACAGCCACGTGAGTCCTAAGAACAGACCTCTTGGTGGTACTGTCTTCTCTTTTTCTAACACATAATCAAATCAAAACAAAACAAAACTTTAAATTGATGGGTGTTTCTGTGTTGCAGGATCTTCCTACGAGGATGTGTGTGTGTGGAGGGGTGGCTGGTTTATCTAAGAGACCAGTCCTCTGCCCTTATGCCAACCAGCCTTCCCGTGTTTAAGGGAGAGGCTGAGTTGGGATTTGCACATTTTCAGGCCGTAGGGCCGGGAGAAAGGCTAATTTGTGAGCCTCATGTGGCTTTGAGTGGAAGAAAAGAGGACATGGCTGTTGGCATCAAACTACTCACCTGCTCTTAGAACAACTTTCTCACCACGTCTGCTCTCCACACAGGAAAAGGTGGTGCTGGGTGGAGAACGTGAGTCCCTGATGAATCACTCCATCTCTCTCTCTTCCCTAGGATAATTCCTGGACTGAGTAGGGTCGAAGTGGAAGAATTCCCTGGGAAAAGTGCATTTACCCATCCTTGGAGCCGCTCATTCACTCACTGTTCATTCATCCACCCACTATCCATCTACCTGTCCAGCTGGTACTGAATTCTCCCTGAATGATAGATCCTTTGCCACATGCTAGGAGCACAGGTGACCAACGTGAGGCCCCTCCTTGCTCAGCTGCGTACGGTCTGGTGAGAGCACCAGAGAGACAAATGGATATAACGCAGCATAAATGTGAGATCGGTCCTGGGCCCAGCAGGGCACGAAGGACAAAGTACCTAACTCCTCCCGCCATGGTAGGGAAAGCTTCACAAGGCAAGGATGCCTGGCTTGCGAGCTGAGGAGTAGAGAGCAGTCTAGGGTCGGAGTGTGCGTGTGTGCGTGTGTGTGTGCGTGTGTGTGCACGACAACCCACTGGGACAAAGGCGCAGCAGCATGAAGCACAGAGCAAAAGCTTGAGGACGCCAGGTTTTCCAAGGCCCGCGTGTAGGCAGGCTGGGCCTCCAGCTCCCCAGTGCTGAGGGCTGTCTGGTAGGAAACCATGAAGCTGTTGAGAACTGGGGAATTGGGACCCCATTTTTGTTAGCTGTGTTTCAGGCAGCCCTACAGTGGCTGTGAAGAAGGTGGCTGGGAGGAAGAGAGGGAGCTCAACTGGTGGCTGCTCTGATTTTTGGCCACAGAGGGTGGACCTGCCCCAATCAGCAATGAGGACAGTGGACAGGATGACGCAGGATCCACAGACCTTACAGCCAGGGAGCTAGCAGGGAAGGGGTCCAGGGGGATGGTTTCCGGCTATTGGCAGGACTCTGAGTCCACTTAGAGATGGCCAGAAGAATGGACCTTCCCTGAGCCCAGTCCCCATGGGGCATGCTGTTCACCTCGCCAAGGTCCTGACCTCCTGGGTGCCCCATCCCTCATGCCTTCCTTTTGCCTGCTTCCTGGCTGTTTGTTCAGACACTGCTGGCTGTGAACTAAATACTCCTGAAACATTCCTTATACTACACTGCAGACATTTTTCTGCCCTGAAACACTCGGGTGGTTTAATTTGTTTTCTGAAATAACAAAAGCAATTAGACTAATTGCCTTTAGAATGGGGCACTCATAGGGAACAGGCTCAACACCGCACAGGAGGTGCCTGGCAGACTCCTTCCACGTTCATTATTTATGGAGCAATCTGCCCGTCCCGTCACAGGCAGGTGTCTCGGCAAGAGAAAGGTGTGCGGGTGCCAGGCGCCTCACTTCGCAGCCCCTTAGTGGCTCTTCTTGCTGGGAAGATGAAAATGAGACAGTGACTTCCCACCGTGGGTAAGCAGGAGTACCAGCTCTGCACCCAGCACACCAGCTCTGCACTGACGAGGGCTCCGCGAGCCCTGTCTGAATGCCATGTGGCTGTTACTGTTGTTTGAGCATTGCAGACAACTCTGTCCTATGGAGCTGGACTAGACCTGGGACCAGAAGTCCAGTACAGCTAGGAATGACGAGCTGGACTCAGTTCATGGTTGTATGCATGTTGGTTCATTCCAGAGGCAGTTAACAAGCAACACAAAGAAAAGCAAAGAGTTAAGAAGGTCGGAGAGTGGAGGTGGCTCCATCGCTTCCTTTGTGTTCTCACAGAGGTACAACTGAAGCTGCTGGGAGAGGCTTGCCCACGTTACCTGCTAAAGCAGAGGAGCACAGAACTGTGGACTCAGCGTGTTACAGTATAGTCTCACTGGCATCATAACAGCAATGCCCCCACTCTGGCACTGGATTCACTATTCAGTAGGCTGTACCCCCAGGCCTACGGTGCCAGCCCTGAGGTTCTTTGGGCAACAGCACTGGGCTGATTCCCTTCATATGCTCCTGTGCTGCAACGTCTACCAAGGGGCTCTCGGTGGGCAGGCCAGCCATGACCAACCTCACCTCTCAGATCTTATAGCTCGGTGGGGGAAACAGACCTCCTCACACCTGCTCTGTGAGAACTAATCAGATGGCCCCATCTAGATGCAGGGGTCATGGGAGTGTAGCTTGTGTGTGTGGGAAGGAAAACTCACACCCTCCTACCTTTAAAGGCATCATCTTCAACTGAGCGATGTCTTTGGTAACAAGTCCAATGCTAGGCTAATTTTGTTCCTGTGGGTGCCTCATTTTAATCTGTCTGAAAGCTGTTGGGGTCATCTGTATTTGTATTTTAATTCTGTCAACATCTCCATCCCCACCAACCTAGACGAGCCAGTCCCATCTCACCTGAAAGACTCTAGTCTCACGCTGGTCACCCTCCACCCAATTATGCACCCACAACCCATTCTTCCCATGGCAGAGCGAGCCATTTAAAAGTTAATTCCAGCTCATCTTTCCCGTCACCCTTTCAGTAAAATCCAAGCCCCCACCAGGCCCTTCTGCATGAGCCAGCCCCTTCCTACCTCGCGAATCTTGGCTTGTTCCCACTCTCCCCTTTGCCTCTGGGCTCCAGTCACCCCAGCCTCCTCCAGTGACCACGCTCCATCTTCCACCAACTCCCTCCTCAGCATCCTCAGGCACTGCTCAAGGTCCGCTCCGCTAAGTTTTCACCCAATCGTTGTTTCCTTATCCCCACACCTGTTCATTTCCTTCATAGCCCTTATCCCAATTTGTGTGCGCATATGAATGGCTTATATCAGGATGAGTTCATTTACTGGTTGATTGTTGGGTGGTGCACTGGACTCTAGGCTCCCAGAAAGTAGAGCTCGGTAGACTTGACGATGGAGACGGGAAAGGGAGGACTAACAGACAGATGCCTTAGTTTTCCGATTTAAGCAAGTGGGTAGATTTTAGTGCTGCTCTCTGAGGTGGGCACAACCAGAGGAGAAGCAGCTACTTCCGGAGGCTGGCAGAGGTGATATAAAGGCTTTACTCTGGGCTTTTTAAGCCTGAGATGCTGAGCGCTAACGCCAGAAGGCCAGATCCTCCACATGGATTGAAATGGAAGAGGCGGGTTCCAAATAACAGAGTAGGCACAGGCTCTTCTGAGACTCAATTAAAATGACCTTAGAAGAATAAATCACAGAAATGAAGAGAATGGGAGAGCTACCCTCAGTGAGCAAGGGATTTAAAGACATTTCTGGAAGAACATATACTGGTGAACAAGGCAGAGGACATCTCAGCCCACAGCCTAGAATGTGTGTAGAAGGGACAGTAGCTGAATGACACCTCTCTTGGAGGCACAGCTGAGATGGGGACGGGAAAGAGAAGGAAAAGCACTCATGCGGAAAAACCCAGAGTGTTCTTCTCTAAAGAAATGGAATAAACTGCTCAAGGAGAACCACGGCAGTTAACATGGATGTTGGCATCTCCCTTAACCTGGCACCTGGGGGCCACCCAGCATAATGTATGGCTCACGGCCAGCTCATCCTGAAGTGGAAACTGCCAGCTGACAAGCCCTGCCCCAGAACAAGGTCAGCGTCTGTACCTTCCTCATTCTTACATTTGAATGGTAAACCAAGAATTGCCAGACCCACAACATAAAACAGAGCAAGATTACAAACACACTAAAAGCAGACAAATAAAAAATAGCCAAGAAAACCACACACAAAGATCATCCATGCGACAGAAAACTAAAAGCAGAATTCATACAGAAAACCAAAAATCAGTAACAAGTATCCTCAGTTTCAAGAAGGTGTCACTTATAGAAACCGAAGAATGAAAAAGTGTGCTTGGAAATTCAAAGCATAATTTTTGAAATAAAAAGTTTGATACTTAGATTTGATGATAAAACCAAGAGAATTTTCTAGGATATAGAATAAAATGATATACAAATAGAAACTTTGAGAGAGAAGATCAGGTAGAAAATATTGATCCAGGTTATATATCCAATTAAGATTTCCAGAAAGAAGAGAAAATTGAGTCGAGGGAATTTATTTTTAAAGATTATAATTGCTTTCATTTGAGTAAGGATATGTATCTTGAGACTAAAGAGCCCACAGAAGAGTCCACAAAGCCAGATACATCATCGCAAAATTTCATAACACCAAAGATATTATTATTTTGGATTTTTGTAATAACTTTTATTTTGTAAGATGCTGCATTGAAATATTATTTATCTTGATTACTGAGCTGTGCTGGCACGGTCGTCTCACCCTAATCCCAGCCCTGTTCTATGCCAGGCAGAGATACTAGGGAAAAACTAGAGAAACAAACTCCCTACTCACAAGGACCTTAAAGGAGATAGAGAGATGATCCCAATAGTTTCCAGATCGGTTAACCCACAAGAAACAAAATCAGTCTGGCAGTGGACTTGTTATCAAAGACACTGTTTGCTTGAAGATAATGCCTTTCAAAGTCTGAGAGTGTGGTTTTTCCCTCCTGTACACACAAACTACCTATCCTATGCTCCTTCCATCTAGATAGGGCCATCTGACTAGTTCTCACAGATAAGGTGTTAGAATGATATATCATTTCTAGGCTGGATCAATTTAGAGCAGAGGGGCCTCTGCAGTTCTCTCTCTCTCTCTCTCTCTCTCTCATCCTTGTCCACAGTGACCTTGGAGGCCACAATGTAAAAAGAGTCTATATACGCTCCTTGAATTACTGTATGGAGCAGAGAACCCCCAAATCTCAATTTTATGGAGGAATGAGCAGTATGTGATGTGAGTGCACAATAACCTATGTTATGCCCCTGATATTTGAGTTACCCTACTTTGACTACTAACAGGAAAATTTTCAACTTGGAGTTTTATATCCAGCCAATCCATCTATGTACAAACACAGAATAAAAGCATTTTCAGATATTTGAGGAATAGAAAGTTGAACTCCTGTACACATTTTCTTAGAAAGTTACACAAGGCTATACTCCAGCAAAAGGAAAGTGTAAGCCAAGAAAGGAAAAGTCAGGCTATCCTGAGAACAGTGGAACAACCCAAAAGAACGTTCTAGATTAGAACAAGAAAAAGAGGCTCCATAAGAGAGACCCCAGGCAGAAGAGACAGCTGATGACAAAAGAGATAATATGAATGAATGTGAGGACATGTGAAAGGCAACTGATGGAAAGCAAAATAGGAGAATCTATCTGAACCTGATACCAGAAAAAGTCTTCACTGAATGATACAAGAAGGGGTCAGTGTGCTGGATGTATAGAGAATCTAATGAAATATGAGGACATGATTTGACTCTCTAGGAAGCAATAAATTCATCATAATATAAATGTAATTTATTTGTCCTCAACTTTTAGCTTACAGACAAATAATGGGAGGCCCTCCAAATGCTGGCATAGTAGGAACCGATCTCAGCCATTGAGTCCAATCCCAGCCTTTAAAGATGAATAAACCAGAAGTGGAACAGGAATGTGGTTTTCCCAAGGTACCTCGGTATAGCAGGGACTGGAGGAAAGTGGCCACGGCCCCTGCCCTCCTGCCCTCTTAGTGCCCTGTCTCTTGCACTGCCCGCCTTGCCTGGACCAAGCTGGGGCAGAGGGGCTTCTACCTGTGACATCATCTTCTCAGCAAAGGCTGTTCTGACTTCTGCAGAGTTTACCGTCCAGTTCTAGTTCTGACGAGCCTTCCCCGCCCTGCTTCTTTAGACACTTCTCCTCCCAGTAGAGAGGAGATAATCTTGCCCATCCAATGTGTTTTAATGTAGGGCTCTGTTCCTATGGATTTTGGATGCTACTGGAGAGGAGGCTCTGATCTGAAAAGAAGTCAGTGCTGTGCTTTGTACAGGTGGTACGTCGAAGCACGTTAGTTGTTTGGCAGGTTGCCAGGGAAGCAGCACCACACTTCCTGGTCTGCAGAGTGTTAGCGAGAGAGCGCATGGCCTGGCCTGTCAGTCAGGACTGGGTGATGTGGCTCCTAGCTGTGTGCAATGTGTCCGTCCTATGGCTTCTCCGAATCTAAGATCAGGACTGTCTGGGCATGCTGGGGGGAAGGCCAGCCCGAGGTGATGGCCGCTCAAGTGGTTGGGCATGCTGGGGGTAAGGCCAGCCCGAGGTTGGGCATGCTGGGGGTAAGGCCAGCCCGAGGTTGGGCATGCTGGGGGTAAAGCCAGCCCGAGGTGATGGCCGCTCAAGTGGTTAGGGGGTTGAGAGTTCAGCTAGGCCGGTCCTCTGCCTCCAGACCATGGCTACTACCTATATACACTTCAACAGAGATGTCTTCTAAAGAAATCTCGCCACAGGGTGGCATGATCTACTCCGCAGTAAAGAAAACAGATTCCAGGTCTTACTTCAACTCGTTCTGCTGAGCTTTCTTCCCATTCTAGGTTCAGTGAAACTAAAGGGGAGCTGGTTCCCATGTTCAGTGCCACCTATGACACACCTGCACACAGCATCTAGAGGTGTACAGCATCTAGGGCAGCATCTTGTACACAGGTAGTAATAACTAATAACTAGAGACACACGGATACACGACCTCTCCATGTCCCCTGCGTCACCTCCACCCCCATACCCAGCAGCTCCAATCACGCTGCCTAAGGAGAAAAGACAAGGGGCAGAGGGAGCCGAGTATTTGCTGAGAAGCAGCAGGTGCTCAGGGTCCAACTAGAAGATGAGGCACCTCTGGAAGGCAGGCTCAGGCTCTGCGGGGGGCAGGCCCTTTCTGCTGCAGCCCACGAGAGGGATGTGCCAGTTCTACCTGTGCACCAGAAAGTGCACAGGCCAGGATTTGCTCGTCTGTGTTAATGCTTCTATTCTACAGCTGGCATCAAGGGCGTTCTGTGCTTAGGGATGGGCAAACCTCCACAGCTTTCATGACTTATAGGCAGGCATTGCAACATTAAGCAGCTATTTGAGAAGAAGGGCCTTCATTTTCTGCTTCCCTACCCTGGCATTAATAAGGAAGGCACACCTAATTGCCAAGAATGGTTGATGCAATGAGAGAAAACTCTGACCGCCAGGGTCAGTGGAAAGGGCTGGCGCACCAATGATTACTCTTACATTATCTTTCCTCTGTCTTAGCAGTTTCTTTTAAGGGCAGTAAACAAATAGCAATTTCTTTGTACATTGACTGGTAATTGTCTCACTGAATGAGTCCTGTAATTTTAATTGATAGTCCTCGCTCTCATCACTCCATGGAAGGAAGACAGTCTCCCAGCGTCCCTCAGGGCAGCCTATGGTCCTAAACCATTCCCATTTGTCTCCCACAGCCCATCCTCAGAGAGAAGAGATGGGAATGAAATGCTTGCATGTCTCGAGGGGCCTGGGAGCTCGGCCCAGGACACAGCCTTCACAGACGTTTAAATCGGGGAGCATTCTCAGTGAAGAACTGAAACTAAGCTCCAGGCTTAACTTCCTGCACGTTCGCTCCCTTTAGACAACACTGGCATCGATTTTCTCAGTTAACCACCAACAAGTGGGAGAGAAAGGCACACAACAAAATGTCATTTATAATTTAAAATTCATTATTGAAAAGGTCTCTGCGGTAATAGTCCACCTTCAATCATTTCAAAGATGCCTTCACAAAGGAGAGTCCGCGTCTGGACGAGAGGTCGTGAGGGTTCTCCAGTGTTACCTTCCACGCCTCAGCCTGCCCCTGCCACAGCCCTCCTGTCAGAAAGCTATTTTATATCTGGGAAAGTTTTATGCCGGCAATATATGACCAGAATACATGAAGGTCTTTTAAATTTATTTTCAATAACCCTGCTACTCTCTTCTCTCTGAAATATTTAGCATTTAACTCGTTCTTTCTGCTGCTAGCAAAGTCTCAGGTGCAGATGGCTTTGTAGAGATGGCAGAATGTCACACCAAGGTAATTGTTTCTCTTTATTTCCTCTAGATAAAGAATAAGTAATAGGCGAGTCTGAATTAACGGGCTCCGGCGATAACATAAACCAGGAGATTGAATTCAGCGTGGTCTGCATAATCGACTCTTCCCCTTAACTTCAGAAATTTGCCTGAGAATGAAACTGGATTCACTGGCCACTTCTGACACCCTGCTCTTGGGTAGGCATGTGGTAGTTCCTGCCTGCTAGAAATGCTGAGTGGCAGAACTGCCTTTTGATAGTGACCCTGAAGAAGAGTCTGAGCAGGTGGGATCTGCCTCATGGGGCTCTCTGTGCAGGAGGCAGGGAAATTCAGGGAGGAAGGAGGTGCAAAGAAGAGGCAAGGAGTGGAAGCAAAGAAAGGGGCTTGAGGTCACCAGGAAGGCAGGAGAAGGTAAGTGCGTGAGGCAAAGCAAAGACTACAGCACCCAGACAAGAGTTTTGATGGATTTCTGAACCAAATGGAATCAATCTCCAAATCCTCCGAAGCTTCGTCACTTATTTCCAAGTAAATTATGTGAAGCTTGATTACAAAAAGATGAAGGAAGCAGATAGCCAGTGACTGATATATGTCGGGCGCCGTGTATTGGGCCCCTCAATTTCCTTATCTCGTGTAAACCTTGTTAATATTCAGTGTTAATATACAGCCGACTTGGACTTTAAGTGAATATTGGTCTAAGCACTTGGTTTAGCTGAAGTACATTGTTACTATCTTATACGAGTGCTCTTATACCTTCCAGAAAAATTTGAGTCTGAGAACAAAGTTTGTTTTTTTCCCCCTCCAAGCATTTTAAACAGACAAGGCATAAATATTCATGAGGGATAGGAAAGCTAGCTAGAGAGAAGTTGTGGTGGAGAAAATGATTCTGTGAAATTTTTATAGCCCAGCCACTAACTCTTACTCAGGAAAAAGTACATCAGATGTCAAATCTACCGTCCTCACCAATGGTTGTCCATTCTCTGAGGATAGAAAAGTCTCTGTCCCACAAACGTCTCTACCATGCTCTCCTGAGACACCCCCACCCCAATCACGGCTCCTCTATTATCCTTCCTGTGGAGAGCAGATTTCATTGACCTCATGTCATCTCATTTCATTGACCACTGAATGATCTTTAGACTTACATACATACATATATACATATATATATATATATACACACACATATATGTGTGTGTATATATATATATACACATACATACATACATATATATGAGAGAGAGAGAGAGAGAGACTATAATTGGAAGACTGATTTTTAAGTTCCTTCTCATGTCATAATGTGAACCCCAGGAAATGGCTGGACGAGGTCAGAAACCAAGCTAAGCCTGGGTCAGGGATACTTTGCCTGCGGCTGAGGTCATGGGATTCTTCAGATGGATCAGCACAAACCCCGATGACCCACCTCAAGGTTACAAGTTTGACCTTCGCTTCTTGGCAAAGTGTCTTAACCTGGGGCTGAGCCAGACACATAGTAGTGCTTAGTAAATCATGGTATTAATGAAGATTTTTGCATGTTCTGCCATTATCATTATGCTCAAGGAGCCAACAGACTAATATCATCGATATGCAAATGTTTATCCACTATGCTTAAAGTCTGGTTTAAAATAACTGTTCAGATGACTCACTAATTGTCAATGGAAAAAAAAAATCTAGGGAGGAAGAAAGGAAGAAAGGGAGGAAGGAAAAGTGTTAAATACACTCCCCAAATATGCTAATCACTTATTTGGCCTATAAGAATATTGCTCTCATTTCTCAGGGGATAGAGTCAAATTCTCATAAGTGATCGATAAACAGTTTCACCATTTTCTTTCTTAGTCTCTCTGCTATTCTGACACATTCCATTCCTTCCACAACTTTCCAATAGATTGCCATTATGTTGGGCATTACTTTATGCTGGTTATTCTGCCCAGTGATTTCCATACTTGTCATAGAAGCCTTCCAGAAAATCTGTGAAGATGGGGCTTATGATGTCGCCATCTTGCAGATGAGGAAACTGAGGCTGGAGAGCATACGTGGCTTGACCCAGGTCATAGAACTGGTTAGCACCAGAGCTGGGAACCAAACTGCTCTGTGAGATTCCCAAATCTCTGGTCTTCACTGATTTCCTCCTTCGGAAGACACAGGATGACAGACGTGGCCCTCTAATGTTTTGTCTGCTTCTCTCTTCTGAGGGAACAACCTGCTGAAATTTTAATTGGCTTAGGCACAACTTTTCTGAAAGCATCTTCTTCAAACTTTATGTTTAAAATTCTGCAAAATTCTTTTTTTTTTTTTCCTTGAGAAGTGCCAGCTTTCCAGAGAATTCAGAGAGAAATTTGCCCAGATAATTGAGAACTGTGTTCATGGGTACTGAAGCATACTTCTTGTTGGGGACATTTTATACTACTTTGTGCTTCAATTACTGAAAATTTCCTGTTGTCTGGTTTGTGTAACTTCAACGGCAATGACATTTGAGGCAGGTGCCAATCCATTAACACCAGTGGGACAATTTTCTCTTTCTGAATCTCATTCTGGTAAATATGATTGTGGAGGGAGTTTCATTAGGAAGCACAAATTATGTGCTTCCACTGAAGGTCCCCATTGAACCCCGAATCACTTTTGATGTTCTTCCAAGATTTTACTAATGAAAAATATGTAAGAATGAACCATATAACCAATTCCACGATTTTTTCCTCTTAAAATTTTTTTCGTCTTAAAATAAAGCTCACATTGTGGCCCCAATTGGATTTAGACTCACACCGCTACCTTCATCCTCACGATTTATGATGTGATGTACACACAAACATTCTAAAAATATCATGGCTGCTCATCTGAAATTCTAACTTTACTGGTGAGCTACAAGTCGCCTGCCTCTGGTCTGCTTCTATCACCGACTTGGGTTTGAACCACAGGAAGGAGCATCTGTAACTGTGGTAACAGGCAAGGGATAAATAATGCATTTCAGGAGACAGCCTTATTTTGTTGCAGTTTTAGAATGCATTCCCAGTATTACAGGCCTGCAAATTTAATCTTAATTTCTTCTGTGCTTTTCTTTTTAAGATTCTCCATTGATCCCTTGAGTCAAGAAAATGCGTAGTTTATCATCTGCCTGATCAACAATGGCTGAGTTCATCCAAGTTGCTTCATCTGTTTCCTTCCATCAGATCAGGACACGATTTTAATTTTTCATGAAGAGCAAAACTGTAGCTTTCTACATGGCCAGATAACTGGGGTAATTTGCTCACACACACTAATGCAATTTCAGCTGGAGGCTCCTGAGGCCACCTAAGCTGCCCCAGATTACAGAATGGAAAGGAGGTGGCCTTGTCTGGTGGGGTGGGGTGTGTAGGGGGGATCTGGGACGGATGGCAGGGTGGGTTGTGCACTGACCCCACAGAGTGTGGAGAGAAGTCACACCCCAACCACAAGGCAGTCCAATGGATGTGTCCCCAAAGTATACAGGTAAAAATGATTCCTTCTGTCTCAAAACCTTTGAATATTTTCCAAGTAAAGTGAAATTATTTGGATAATTCTTTAAATGAAATAGAAATTTTAAATGCTACATAAAAATCTAGAGGCATTTGAGTAAAATAAAAATTCTTAACTCCTTTGTTACATGTTCTCACATTATTTTGTGTTATTTCCTTCATAGCACTTAGCACTACCTAACAGTCTTTTAAGTTTATTCATTTGCTAATTGTCTTCCTCCATGGGAGTGACAGTCCCATGAAGACAGGGGTCTTCTGTGTCTTGCTCACAGCAGGTTCCCAGAGCTTAGACCAGTGTAAGGAACACAAAAAAGCTAAGTAAGTGTTTGCTTAGCTCAGTGAATGAACCAGGAGCCACCAGCCGGAGTCTAGCCTGACTCCACTGATGATGTAACTGTAACAAGCGTGCAGGACTTCTCTGAGACCCGGTTTCTTTCTCCAACTAAAGAGGATGATACAGTAGCCAAATAGAAAACACCAAGGTCTTCCTCCACTGCTGGATGGATGAACGAACTGTGGTTCATAGGATGGTATATCATTCCACGATTAAAAGGAATGAAAAACTGATACATACAATAACATGGAAGAACTTCGAGAATGTTATGAACAGTGAAAGAACCCAGACCCACAAGGGCACATAGTGTGAGTCCATTTATATGAAATACCCAGGAGAGGCAAATCTGTAGAGAGGAAAAGTGGACCAGTGATTGCCTCAGGCTGGAGTGGGGATGGGGAGTGCCTGTAAATGGGCATAAGGTTTATTTTGGGGGTGACAGAAACCTTCTAAAATTAGATTTTAGTGATAGTTGCACAGCTCTATAAATATGCTAGAAAACCATTGATTGGCACACTAAAAATGAATGAATTTTATGGGATAGAAATTATCCCTCGATAAAGTTGTTTAAAAAAATAAAATACTATGTTAATGCCATGAGTTCTTTCTGTGGCCTCTGAGAGGGTGCTTAGTGATGTAGCTAATACAGCTTCCATCTGCATAAACAAAATAAATCGCATACGAGACAAAAAAATTTTTAAAAAGAGGGTGACATCTTCCCTCCCTCTCCATGAGGATCAAATGAGACAATGTTTGTGAAGGCATTTAACACTTAAAGCAAGAGAGAAAAGCTGATATGGAACTAAACAGAATGCTGACTGTGCTGATGACACCCACCGGTGGCATTGAGCAAGCAGAGTGGGCGGGACACACGTGCTGGAGCCCTATGCCTGGGTTTGAATCTAAGCTCTGCCATCTACTGGCCCTATGACCTTGGGCAAATTACTTCACCTCTGTAAGCCTCAGTTGCCTCATTTGCAAAATTGAGATTTTAATATCAACCTTATAGTCCTCAGATCTGAACCTGGTATGGAATAAGCCCTATATAAATATTTGCCATTACTACTTGAGTTTCTCATTGAATCTGAGGAGCTAAAATACCACCAAAGCATTCGCACAGTCATCTTGCTGCACCAAGGGTAAAAGGCGTTGCTACAAGTGCTGTTGGAATAGCAAAGAGCTTTCAAAGTCACCAAGGTTTTGGCTTGGGAAAATGTCCAGATTTGACCTGGGCTGCTCCCTTGCTCTGGAGATGTCTGGCTTGGGTCAAGGTTAAGCCCATGCCTACCTGTGGCCACAGCTCTTGGACAGCAGGTGATAGGGCCATGCATGTATGAGGGCTGGGAGCCAGCGTCTCCTCTGTCCCAAACAGTGTTTTCTGCTGTTTTCCCCAGCAGTGCCTCTCTTAGACTCTCACTTTTAATCCTTAAGCATCTGCTCTCAAATGACATTTCACATGACCCTGAAGAAATGCTTCACTAGATGATGAGCCTCTGTTTTCCCCGGGAAGAGAAACTCAAATTTTAAATGAGATTTCTCCCCGCAAGGCTTTACCTATGCTAGAAGAGAGCAGGCCCTATGAGCAGTGGACCATGCAATTCATGTTTGACGCCTGTGTGGGAGGAGGGAGGAGGCGAGACTGGCCCATGACACAGACACAGTCCTGGCACGTCCCAGACACCTGAAGACAGTGGCTGCCAGGGGCTGGGAACCAGGTTGCTTGTTGAGGATATTCTGTGAGTGGGGCACATGTCTGGTGTCTCCACAAGCCTCAAGCGTGTAGTCCAGGTCCCTGTGGCCTCGGGAGTTGGGTTGTAGGTTTTCCTTCTTATCCCAATCACTCATGAGCTACCAAGCATTGCTGTGGAAGGAACTCATCACAGGTGCTTAGCTGCTCGGCTCAAAGATTTTCTTAGTTCATTCATTCAACAAATGTTTATGAGTGCCACTATGGGCCAGGCTCTGTGGCAATGTCTGGGTTCACAAGGGTGACGAGTCAGACACAGTCCCTTACTGTAGGGAGTGACCCAGAATTGACCCACCATCAAGATGGAAAGTTTGGCTACCCAGACAGCAGCCTAGCGCAGGGATAATGCTGTAAACATCTGAGTCCTGTCCGCAGCATCTCGGAGGGCACTCCTATAGCGACCTGCCAGGAGAACAGGCAGAGGGCACTGTGTCCCGGCTCCTGAGGCTGACTTGTCTTGAGGAGGAGGGAGGGATGAAGAGAGGGATGGCAGCTGACACCAGGTGGAAACAGAAAACATCTGAGAAAGATGGGCGAGACCACAGTCAGGCAGTCTGCCTGTGGATGCAGCCCCAGTTTCGCCAAAAGCTGATGCTAATTGAGGCAAAAGGAAAGAAAATGCCACGCAAGTTGTTTGTTTGAAACAGAAAAAGGAAGCCAGACTGCAATGCCAAGAGACAGAAACTCAGATCCAGGTTCCTGGCTGGCATTCTCTGAAGTCAGCGCCACAGGGCAACACTGACTGTGTGCAACTCAGGACAAGCGAGTCTGTTGAAAACGGCCAGGCTCCCGTGAGACATCATCAGCAAAGAGTGGGGGCTGCCAAAAGGTCAGTCTGGTCTCAGCCCCGTTTGTCATAGGCCCTCAGAAATGGCTCGCTTCCAGAGAATGCTGCAGGGCCCAACAGAGGCTGACCTCTCACCCTGCCCATTGGCGCACATCGCCTCCTGCCAGGCAAGCGGGTTACCCTTGCAGCTGCCCTTGGTCCAAGAGTGAACACAGATCTAGGGGCCCCAGCTATCATGAGAGTGAGCAGGTACAAGGGGACCTTCCCACCACAGCACACACCGAGCAGGGTGGGAGGTGAGGAGAAGATGGTATGTGTGAGGCTGGAAGTCCTAACACTCCCCTGGAAGGGCAAAGTCTTGGGAAGCCCTCAGCCAGTGCAACAGTCAGCTGCAATTTGATAAAAGAAGGAAGGCTCAGAGAATGCCCACAGGGGGCTCTGTGTCCCCGGGGAACGATGGCCCTCTGGCCCCTTGCTGATAATCCACAAGGGTCGCATAGGAGTGCTGGACAGAGACCTATGAGCTCTCATGGACTAAAGCCATCTTCAGAGAGAAAGCCAAGCACCCAGCAAAGGGTGTGTGGCTGGAGGCAGGCCTTTGCTCACATACCACATCTTTACGCGTATGCACACTAGTGAGCCCATGCCCAGAGCCCAGCCCAGCAAAAGGGCTAGGATACGCTGGCTGGGACTATGACTGGACTCTCTAAAGCCAGATCTTCTAAGCCAGCGAAGTCAGGGCTAGCCATCATCATCATGGACCACAGACTACTCCTGACCTCGGCCTTAGACTGGCCTTATTATTTAGTCTGGAGGCCAGGGCTAGTTCACCAGCCATGCTTTTCCGTTTGGGATCACCGTTTCACAGAGCTTCTCATGATCAGTTTTTGTGGTTCAGCAAGGTACTGTGGGGCAGGGTGGTGGGAGGCCTCCAGGGCAGGCGGGAGAGTAGGCAGGGTCAGAGTCGGCTCAGCAGAAGACGAAATCCTCTCCTGCTGTCAATCCTGCCGCACAGCCTACAGGATGCCTCCTTAGCCCCTCATATAGGAGAGTGTCCCAAGCCCTCTGTACTGGAGGGGCTGGCTGCAAAGTTTCTACTGCTTCCTGTGGCCTGCCAGGTCTCCTAGCAAGAGTGTCTACTTCCATTTTATTCCTCTGGATCTTTCTCTCCCCTACCCCTACTCAAAATTTCCAGCATTCATCACTCTCCATGCCCTGGCTCCAGATACTTGGCTGCCTTTTGGTGCCCCCAAACTGGGCTCTGCCATCCCTGCCCTTGTCCACCTTCCCCCAGCTGTACCTCTGCCCAAGTAGCATGTACACAAAGGTTCTTTGTCCCCTGGGTATGGCATCTACTCTGCTGCACAACAAATTGGGCAATTTCTTCATCTCCCTTGAAGCAAATGAAAGACAGCAGTGGCAATAGTACTATCGCTTTTTTCCGAGCCCCCTTTTTGCAGAAAATTGAAATGCAGAAAGAAGAAAGCTTTTTGCGAAAGAGATTTCACTCAAAGGTCTTCTGACATAAAACTTTGAAGATGACATTGGAAAGAAGGCCACTTACACAAATAGGACTTTTTTTTTTTTTTAAGAAATAGAATTAAAATCCCTGTTTTCTTGACTAATCAAGAAAGTAAGAGCAGAATATGCTCACTGGCTTACATGTGAGGAGAACTATATTCTCCTACATTTATGAGAACCATCATGTGTCAAAGAAAAACTGCTTTCATATAAGGCTTAAAGCGGCTTATCTGAGAATTCTCATCCTGCTTTCGCCTGACGGCCTCTACTTCGTAGGCCTCCACTGCTTGATCTGTACTTGGCAGTGGCACTTTCTACACACTGCTCAGCAACATCATCTACTGTCTCTTAAGTGACAAAAGCCTGGTGCTAGCATTGAGGACACTTCAAAGCTATCCCCACTTCTGTAACTGATGTTGGTATGAGGCCCTCACTGTCCCATTCAGTAAAATGAAGACATGTCCCTCGTTACTTTGCACAGTCATAAGGATAAATCAAGATCATGAATGTGAGACGGCTTAGAGCTGTCTAAATGTAAACACCTTGTATTTACTCATTAAGTAACAATTCTTACTGCTTCAGGAAACATGCTATGCAATTCTGGCTAAATTTCAACCCAGATATGACGTGAGGGGCAACTTCACCTAAAGAACTTTCCCAGCTCTTCTCTTGTTTTTATCTCTTTGTCAAGGATTTTAATACATTTATATTCCCCTTGATAGTAGCTGTGAATTTTGGTGTAAAAATGAAATGTTACTGCCTCGGGTAGTGCCACTGCTCTGCCCAGAAAAACAAAACAAAACATTTATGAGACATTCTCGAGCATCGAGAGCTTCTCTTAACGGCTGCAGAGAGGACCCTGCTGTAGCCCCAATGCAGGACACTTTCTTTTGGTGTCTGCTTCAGAACAAAGAAGAAGGCAGAGCTCACATTCACAGCTGGCTCTCTAAAGAAATATCTGCCTGGAGACTCGGAGAGGGAGCGGGAAGCGGGAGGGAGCCCTTCATGGGCAGTTAATGGCGCTGCTTCCCATGCAGGCAAACCTTGCCACTTCTGGCTGATTGGGAGGATGGCCAGCCTATGGGAGCAACGGCTGAATTTGGGAACATTGAAAGAAAACTCTAATTTAATTTCAGTTTTGCAAAACTCAAACTAGAAATGGCCAGGACTGGCTGCTCTGCGAGGTCCTTTAAACCCTCTTAAGAAGAGGTAAATGGCTTATAATCAGCAAATTCCAAGTAAATGTGCAAATGGGAGCAGTCAAGGCAGCAGCAAACAAGCTGTTGTCTTGAGTGGGTTGGCTGAGCAGGACGCACACTCTGATGCAGGCTTGCTGACAAGCTTGGAGTCTCAGCAAACACTCGGGCCTTGGAAAACTTGGCCAGCTCCGGGCTATCAAGAGCTGTGGGTGAGGCATGCTGAATGGCTGAGGTCCGCTGTACATGGGCACACGCTGGTCCTGAACCCTGGTTCTCCGAGGGAGTGCAAGAGACAAAATCTCCTTCAAGTGGCAAATCACTCTCTTTCCCAGTTCTGGAATACGTTGACTGTCTTCCTGTTGCCAAATGCACATATTCCCAAGGTGGACAGGAAGTACTTGCCAATGGAAGTATCTGCAGTCACAGCAGGATTAGCTCACACTCAGGAACACGTAACCTTCACATAGCCATCAATAAAACATGGGCTCCTAAGGCCATGCCACCATGAATGTGCCCAATCTCATCTGATCTTGGAAGCTAAACAAGGTTGGGCCTGGTTAGTACTTGGATGGGAGACTACCTAGGAATACCAGGTGCTGTAGGCATTAAAAATAAATAAAATAAAACAAAACACGGGCTCGTGGATGAGAGAGAGAGTGAGCGAAGGGTGGGGTAGGGGACTGAGATAGAAGGACAGAGACAGTGAGAGAGGGCGGGGCTGAGGGGTAGAACGGTAGGAGAGAGATCACGAGAGAGAGGCTGAGAGCAAGAGATTGAAGAGAGACCGACCAAGACAGCAGCGAGTGAGAGACTATGAGAGCATAAGAAAGACCTAAAGGGAGGAGAGCGGGGAGGGGGTGATCGGGGAGAAAAGAAGAGACCAAGAAGGGGCAAGGAAGACAGAACTTGAGAGAGATACGCAGAGACAGAGAGAGACTGAGAGACTGAAGGAGAGGCTAAGAGAAGGAGAGGGAGAGAGAGGCTGATTTCTGTAAGCAGTGGTAGAAACGGACATCGTTCTCAGCAAGCATTCTCGCCTCTGCTCTGGCCTTCGGTTTCTTTAAAACTAGCTCAATCATCGACCACGTCTGAAAATGCTTTTGAGGAGATAAGGCGAAGAAAAATGAGTTCCCTATGAAAAATCTATCACTCGACACAAGGTGCTATCACTGGCTTGCACTAAGAAGGCAGAGGCAACCTGGGTGACCCCTCACGGCTGATGGGTGTGCTATGAGAAGAGCCTCCGGCCCCAGCTCCTGGTCCACAGTGAGATGGCTCAGGCCACAGCCAGGAGCAGGAGAGTGACAGCCTTACAAGGGCCGGGGAGCCTTAGAGCTGGAGCTGCCAAGGGGGCTGGAGAGGGGAAGGAGCTTCGGACTACCCTGTCTTCAGTACCACATCCATACTGAAGCTCCACAAAATCACGCAAAGTAACATCATCCACATCTGACCGGTGAGGAGACGGAGGCTCAGGCATGATAACTTGCTGGAAGTTATGTAGCCAGCAGGAGGAGAATCTGGGGCTTCACATCTGCAGGAAGCCCCTGACTCTGGCCTCCAGAGAAGAGGACTGTAGTTTGTCAGGATTTCTACCCATCTAGACTGCTCTGACAGTGTCTAGGGGTCATGGGTCTGGCCCTGGAACCCAATGCGCCAGTGAACCACAAAGAAGAACTGGCAGAGACTGTTCAGAGCAGGCGGATACCAGGAACAGTCTTCAGTCCTTTTTAAAGCACCGTGTAAGCTCAAGAGGACCCCCGCTGTGGACATTGACCACGTGGGCATGGAAGAGGGGGCGGGGGTTGGGGAGCCTGACACAGAATTCTTGGTCTTACTGCCCAAGTCATGCCTTTACATCTGTGCTTAGCACGTGCCACTTCCAGGGTCACCAAGCTCAGGATGATCACACATAGTAAAGGGCAGATGCCTACGACTTATGCTGCTGCCTGTTTGGTATTCTCTTCCTCCTGCAATCTGAGCTGTCACCATCTTTCCTTGCAGATGATGGAGGATGAGCCACTCTGAGGTTAAGCATCACTCATGGGGGGCCCTGGATACATGACAACAGGGTCCTGTTTTGGTGAATTGTTCTGCTAACAGTCTACCTCTGTGACCTCGGATAAGCGACTGCCTCTAAACCTCAGGTCTTCTCTATTAAATATAAAATTTCTAACTTATTGGGTCATGGTGAGAGTGTCCTGACCTGGTGATAAAAACATTTTAGCTCAGTGCCTGGTTGATGGCAAGTTCTCACTCAGGAAAGGTGAGTCAGCCATGGGAAGAGGCTGCTTCCCGCTCTGTGGCTGCTGCAATGTGTGGCAGAGCCCCCACTCACCATCTCTCGGCTGAGACTTCCATAGAGCCTCAGCAAAGGGCTAGCACCTCGGACTGGGTCTGATTTCAGGAACGTCCTGGGAGACCTGGTCTGCCTCCGACCCTGCTGCTGTGGGCCTCGGACTCTCCATTGTTAGGACCTAGTGTGGAGCGTGAGGTCCGAAAACGATGGTCCAGTCCAGCACTATCACTTTATAGATGGGAAATCTGATGTTCCAAGATGGAAGGGGTCATGCTCCAAAGATAGTTAAGGAACTAGAATCAGACCTCGTCCCACATAACTGTGTTTTACAGGACTGGAAGTATATATACATATATGTATTTCTTAACTGGATTTTCTAATTTTGATTTTGTTGCTAGAATTATTATGTATTACTATTTTTTTAAAAATGTCAGGAGAAATGAAACGATCATTGCGGGAGGCTGTCTTTTTGGTAAGAAACCTATACAGATTGATAATGGGGCATCTCCATCCATGTACAGGGTGGAGATCACATGTTTATCTCTGAGTGAGAAATGCTATTAAAAATGTAGATTGAGAAGAAAACTTCCAAACCATTGTCAATTTTCATTCTTGGGGAAAATGAAAACACTGAAGCAAGAACTTCCTTAGGAGTGTGGGGGTGGGTGCTAGGCTGTGAATGAACTTGGCATGCTTCAGGTGAAGGATCCACCTTCACCGTAATCTCATAGACCCCAGGATGCTCCTCACCTCCCAATGGGGCCCCTCACACCCCTGCCCCCGCCAACTGCTTTTGGACCCCTAACCCTGCTCCTCTGGCATTTGATCTTTTTCTGGAGACTGCCGACGAGAGATTCAGAACCTGGGCCCCTGAAGCTCCTGCTGTAGGACCTGTCCAAACGGCCATCCCACAAGCCCTCAGTGAGCAGAGGGCTGGGGCGCTGGGAGCGGCCATGCAACGGTGTTTAATAAGCACAGCCGGTGCCACTGGAAGCTGGATCCCTCCTTCCTAAGACTCCCATCCTGACACGGGTTGCTACCGATCAGGCCAGCAACATCCAGGATACTTAAGAGAAACACCAAGCTCTGGACTTCTGAAATGAAGGGGCAGGCCCTCAGGAGAACTCACCTTCAGCTCACTGCTAAGGAACCTCTACCCAGCCTAGTAGTCTGTGAAAACCTGCTTCCTGTTCAGAAACTCTCATCGCACTGAGTGTTGGGACGGGCCAGGTGTGATGCAGAGAGAAGGGGAACCTAACCAAGCTGACGATGTAATCGTCGTGTGCACATGCTGTTCATGCCAGGGACTTTCACTGTGACTACGTCAGGTGGCAGAAGCGGGGGCCTCCGATTTCCAAGTGAGGAACACTCGGTGTCTCTGAGTTTCTATCCAGAAGGCTTTATTGCCTCAGATGTCAACCATGCCCTCAGGAGAACCTTGGGCTGAGACTCAGAAGACATGCACAAGCTCAGGTACCAGTGTGGGTCCTGGAGAGAAACCTTCCCTTGCAGAGCACACACAGCACACTGTGTCTCACCCCCCAAATGACCCCTATCTATCTCCTCAGCTCTGTGTTGTCCAAGGGGGCTCCCTGTCTCTCTGCCAGGATGGCTCTGAGTCCCCTCTGGGGGTTGACAAAGGGCAAAGAGCCACTTATCACTGACATTTGAACAGATGCTCATGCACATAAGCCAGGTCACCTATGCTCTGGAAGCAAGTCTCTAGCCTGATTGCTGCAAACAGTGACATCATCTCCTACAGCTCATCCCTTTTGCCAGGAAATGCCCATTTCCATGCTAACTTTGACTGCCAGGAACCAACATCTCATTACAAGTCATCCTCTTCTTTGTCAAATTTGTTTCCCTTTTTAAGCTTTATTTACCTGCCCTGGTTTATGTGTATTTTCTCAAAAGACTCCCCACCGCATCCTTTATGCATGTCACCTCTCATCCTTTTTGCCTCATTCATGTTTTTGTTTGGTCTTATTTTGTTTTGCTTTGCTTTAAAAAAAAAAAAAATCTACATGGTGTCATAAAAAAATGAAGGAAAGACTACAATGAAAGTGTTTTGCTCAGGTATCACAGAGCACCGGTAAGCTGTGTGGCAGAATGATAAACTTATCTACCTCTTAGGCTGTTTTGACCTTCGAATGAATTAAAAATAAGGCACATGGAAATCTTTGGCACATAAGCATTATTATATCAGTCTTGCCAGAGTTTGATGAATTTTATTGTTTTCATTAGGAGGCTAGATTTTGGTATTGTTGATCATCACTATTGTTTATTTTCTATTAATTTTTGCTCTTTATTATTTTCAAAGTCTTGAGTTGACTCTTGGCCCTTTGATTTTCAACTTTTCTAATTTTCTAACATCATAGTCATTGAAGGCTATGATTTTCCCTCCAAGTATCACATTAGCAGCATCCTATGTACTTTGACATATAATGAATCCATTATTGTTCAGTTTTAAATATTCAGTAATTTTCATTATGACCTCTCCTTTGACCTTTGAATTTAGAAGTACATTTTTAAGTTTCTAAATGTATGAATTTGCAGTGGGCTTTTTGTTATAGATTTATAATTTCATTGCACATTGGTAAAAGACTATATAGTCTATCAATTACTTAGTATTTGTTGGAGTTTTTGTGGCCTAGAATATGGTTAATTTTAGTAATTGTATGTGTAAAAGGTGTATACTAGGTGCACAGTGTTACATACAGTGACTGGATTAAGCTTATTAATTATAATGTTCAAATATCTAATTTTTAATGATTTTGCTTGCTTGATTTTGTGAAACGTATTTTAAAATATCCCAATATGATGGTGAATTTGACGATTTTCTCCTGTAAATCTCTAGGCTTTGCTTTATGTATATTTAGTACATATATTGAGTGCATATAGGTTCATAATTGTTATGTCAGTTATGTCTTCCCAGTGAATTGTTTCAGTCTTCAGTGTACAATAAATCCAATAATGTGTCTGTATCTTAATGCATACTTGATTTTAATGCTACTGCAAAGCATTTTTTTCTTTTAGTATGTGTTAGTATACATTTTTCTTTGAATTTCATTTTAAATTTTGTGTCATTGTATTTGGACCTGACTTTTATAAATAGCACAACTCTAGAGTTTAAAATTTCACTCTGAGAATTGCTGGTGACTAACAGATGAGTCCAACCCCAAAGTAATTATTACTGATACATCATACATTTTTGCCGTCTTATTTTATTCTTATTTATGTATTATTGTTTTTATTACTTTATATTATACTTTTACTTTGCTTGATTTTTTTTCTATTTTCTTGCTTTCTATTGAATGGGTTTAGTGCTATTTATCCAACTCCTCCCTTTCTATTTTTCTGTGTTAGAAGTTATACTCTGTATCTATTCTTTTATAGGTTGCCCTTAAATTTTTAATATCCATTTTGACTTAAAACCTAAAGTTTATATATTATTAGGGCCTGTTATCTTCTCAAACAATACAAAATCATAAAATGCTTTACAACTGGTCATCATTATTACCTAACATCTCATATTTAAATACTCTAAAACTAGTCATCCTATTATTGCTATTTTTCTATAGTCAATGCTTACTTATATCCACCCATGTGTTTGTCTATTAGCTTTTCTCACTAGTAATTTTTGTATTCCATTATTATCTTCCGGGTTCAATTTGCTTTCTACTAAAATATATATTCTTTTTTTTCCTTTTTTCTTTTTACTGCAAAAAGCTTTATTGTTTCAATTTGGTCCAAAGCATGAGAGAGGGCTCCAGAGTGGTTAGAAGGCTGCCTGGTGATTGAAGGGAGAGGCTCAGGCACAAGGCCAACACCACAGGGATGCAGAGGGGCCCCTCAAAAGCCTCTGGGCTCCAAAAGCTCCTAGTCATGCTTGAGGGTGAGCATCTTGAAGAGATACTCGCCCGTCCCAGCCTAGGGCCAGCTGGCTGGCCTGTGGAGGTTAGTCAGGTGGTTGTCCATCTTCTTGATGAGTTTAACCTTCTCATCTAGGGAGTGGCTCTACAGAAATTCAGAGAGTTAGGCGTCTGCATCAGTAGAATCCAGGGCATGCAGATCCAAAAGGGCCTGGTTCAGGTTCTTCTCCATGACCATGGCAGCTTCCATAGCATCCCGAGTTTTACCATCTTGAGAAGGTTTCTGTAGGGCCTGGAAGAGGGTGCTGCTGCCATGCTGGTTTTGCATCTTTAAGTGATGCTCAGCACCCTCGTGTTTCTCCTTGGCCAACTTGTGGGAGAAGTGGCCCATGCCTTCCAGAGTCACATTGTCACAGTTGAAATAGAAGCCCAGAGAGAGGTAGATGTAGGAGGCCCGCAGATGCAGGTTGACCAAGTGGTCATCTGTGGCCTCTATCTTGGTGGAATAATTCTGACAGATTTGAGAGCTCATGGTTGTTCAGCAATGAGTTAAGCTCAAAAAAATGGTGTTGGCTGGTCTCCGAGGCCAAGGATGGTTGAGAAGGTTCTGAAGGTTGCAACTAAAAAAGATGTTGGAAGGTGGTCAGAAGCTGGAAGAAGGGGTTTCCTTGGGTCTATTCTGTCCAAACACTGTTGAAACAAGAGACATATTGGAGGGACTGCTGAGGGTACTGCCTAAAGTATATTCTTTAGTAGCTCTTTCAGAGATGGTCTGTGAATGGTAACTTCTTGAATGTCTGTCAGGAAGTATCTTTGCCCTCACTCTTGAAAAGAATTCTAAGCTATTTTCCCTCATATTTTGACAAAATTATTTGATTGCCTTCTGGACTCCACTTTTGCAGATGAAAGTTTTGCAATCAGTAATTGTTCTTTTGCAGTTAAACTTTTTTTTTTTTTTGTCATTTTGATTGCTTTTTATCTTTGGTATTCTGCAGTTCACTGTGAAATAATTTGTATTTATTCCGTTCGGGACTTGGCGTGCTTCTTCAGCCTGAGAATTTAGATCTCCCTTTAATTCTGAGAAATTCTTAGCGAATATTACCTCCAACGTTCCCTGTCTGCCATTTCCTCTATATTTTCCTTATTGACCTCCCTATTCTTTCTTCAAAAATCTTAATATCTTTTAACAATAGCTCAACAATATCTTAATATTTTTCTCTCAATATCTGTTTTATATTTTCCATCTTTGTGTTGCTCTGCATTGTTTTCAGGATAATTTCCCCAGAGCTATCTTCTAGTTCAACAATTCTCTTTTCAGCTATGTCTAATAGGCTTTTTAACCCATCCATTGAGTTATCTATTGTAATAACTTTAATTTCTAGAAATTCTACTTCTTCAAATTTACCTGTGTTTTTTTCTCTATAATTCTTTCTTTACAATTCTCCCCTCTCTTTTAACTATGTTAATCATTTCAAACATGAATTTTTAATGGTCACTTTTATGTTGCTTTATTACCTGAAGATTCTGGAGGACTTAACCCTCCTGCGTGCTGAGTCTGTTAACTCTTCCTCCTGGCAAATAACTTTCTTATAATCTGCAATTTTATATTTTAGGCTTTACTTTTCTCTTTCTCATGGGTATCCCATATATTCTGGTGTGAAGGTATTTATTTGAAATGGATTTACATGTATTTCTTCTAGGATCCCTAGTGGTTTTACTGATTTGAGACTTATCTTCAAGTTAATTTCTAGGTTCAGAATTTCAACACCATATAAGTAGTGTAAATGCAGACTTCGACACAAATGTGTGGAGCAAACTCCAGCAGATCAAGGTTTAGTTCCCCAGGTTTAGGCCTATGTTGGGGCCTGCTGGTATGGTGCAGGCCCAGCCTACACTTGCTGTCCTGCATAGGTGTTAAAGCCCTTGCTACAAACCCTGAATCTGATACTGCCCCCTCAAACTGCAGGGTGCCATGGCATTGGCTTGCTCGCTAATGAGTACCTTTGAGAGTTCTTTGTTCATTTAGAGCACCTAGGAAATCTCCTTACCTTCGGGTTCAAACATATATTTAGAAAGTAAGCAAAAAAATAAACTTTTTTTCTAGTGATATTTTATCTGACGTTTATATTTGGAGTGGGGAGAGTGGAGGGGTCTGGTGTCAACTCAGATCATCCTCCTATAGGAAGTTAAATCTTCCAGCCTCTTGCCTCAATATTTGTTTTCTTCTGAGGTAAAAACCAGCCTGCAGCCAATTGTTGCTTCAAACTCCACAAAGTTAAAAGAAAACTCCAATAGTGAAGCACAGAGCTCTAGCATGTGTAATAAGAATAACAGACCTACTGTGTGCCAGACACTGTTCTAAGCACTGTAGCCATACTTAGACATTTGATCTGTATGATAGCCCTTCGAGGTAGGTAATATTATCCATTTTATAGTTAAGGAAACTAAGAACAGAGAGATCAAACATATGTAGCAGCTATGTGATTAAGAACGCCTGAACAACAGCAGAAAGAGGAGGAAAGGAAGGTATTTTCACTTCCTTAGAGTTGCGATGATGGAGGATTTATGTGATGGTCTCACAACTTTTATCTGCCACTGAGGCCTTAATGCTGGCCTATCCTGCCTAAGATGATATTTGTGGTGATGTCTTTTTCACATTATGTTATTTAAATGTGTAATTTAATTTCCTTGAAAGCTTTCCAAGTCTGACATCACACAGGAGTGAGTTCACTGAATCACTGGTGCCATCACTAATGTCCCAGGAACATTGGCACACACGGAATCTCACGGTTGAAATATATTTGCAGACATTTTCGGATGCCCTGCCAGCATAGAATACACTGAGAAGTAGTAGTTTTTGAAGATAAAAAATGTTCAACAACCGCATCCTTAGACCTTGTGGGATTCCTAGCATAGATTTTGATCAGCTGAGTCTGAATTTCAAGGGGCTGAAACATATATGAAAACTCTGAAATCCTGATGTCACTTTGAAGAGCAGGGTCTGGTTTATATACACATTCATCTCCTTTACAACAATTCAAAGAAGGAGGCCTGAGGCCCGTGCCCTGGAAAAACCTGCCGGTGCCACCCTCTCACGAACAGACCCCAGCAGAGAGAGGCACAGGCTCATGTGCCAAGGCAGCCTATGCAAATGCTTTGATCAATCTGCAAAGTGAACAGTTCTTTTAAGCTGCAGGTTACTTTTATTAAATATTTTGTCTAGTGAGGCTCTAAACAACTGTCTGCATTCTGAGGAAGAAAGCCAAGCATACCTGTGTTGAGCAAACAAAGCAGGCAGGATGGTTCCTGCCTTGGCACATAGTATCTTGATGGAAAGAAGTCCAGGAATGAGCATCCAGAATCATTTATGAGGAGGATCAGCACAAATGCTGGCTTGCTCGCAAACCGGCCGGGACTGGGAGACACAGCAGGTATGAGAGATGGGACGCACATGCTGGGACTTGCCCAGGTCCCTCTGGGGACGGGTCAGACTGCCTGGGGGGAGGTTCTGGGCTTCCAGAGAAGCTCAGTGGCTGGTTCCAGACAATCCACTGGGACTGCTGATGAAAGAGCAAGGATGTCAGGTGTGGTGGTCGCACCTGGAAGGCAGTTGCCCATATCAGTGAGGGAATATCAATCCTGAGAGTAAGTGCCACAAGCCACACAGTGAAACTGGCCCATTTGTGGATATCTCTAAGGGATGAACAAATAATCCAAGTAACTGAGCTTAAGACCATTACATGGTGAAAACTGTTTCCTTCTATGCATCATCATTTTGGACGGCGTCCCTTCCCTAGGGTATGACACATTCTCAGCCCTTTTACAAAGAGAGAACTGAACAGTGCTTTTTGAAAAAGTCAGAGTTTTACTAACCCAGAGCACAGATAAATCCTGGGGACAGAAAATTTTCTGAAACATTACTTGACTAGAGAAAGAGATGAAGGAATGTGGGATGAACTCCAGTGGTAGTCTGGAAGCTCTAAGGAGGAGGGATTGGGGTGGTAGTCGCTTTGGGAGGGGCACCTGAGGATTCATCTTGAAACCTCACGCGCACAGCACACCCACTACTCTAACTCAGAGTATGTATTTTTGAAGGAGGTGCTGGAGAATATTGTGGGAGAGCTGCGGCTCCCTCTCCCCAGCCACCCTGCAGTACCACCAGTGAGTAGGTTGGGTGCCATGCCTGAAGACAGACCCAAGTCGCAGACAAGCCCAATGCACAGACCACTCAGTTTGGGTTCTGCAGAAGTACCTTCTGGGTAAATTCTTTCATGCAAATCTCTTTCTCGAGTTTTCGCTAAATCCTGGCTTTCTTGGGAGCATCTTCTATTTTAAAAAAAAATATAACATACAATTTTATAACCATGTTCTATTCTGCCTTCCATTTAAAGAGCAAGGGGAAAAATCAGCGGGCAGAACAGGCAGACACGGGGACTCCTCCAGGAGCAGCAAGTTCATGCATCCTGGTCTGAGTCAATTCCAAGTTTATCAGAGATGTCGGATGTCAGTGCATTGTGGACTCCAGCCCCCCAGTGCCAGGTCAGGGCTATCCGGTCAGGCACCATGGGTGTGTGGGTGACATGCAGATGCTGGATCTGATAGAGATGGAGTATGCCTTTTCCTTGGATCAAGGGGATGTGTCCCCCACGACTGGATGTCAGAGAAAGAGGCCTGATGAATGGGGATAAAGAACAGCCCTCAGGACTTCCTAGACTCTCAGACTGGCGGACGAAGCTGAGGTTTCTGCCCCTACCCCTCAGGCAAACAACAATAACAACAGTGTCAGCAGTCACAGCGACCATTTACTGAGTGTCCACTATGAGTCAAGCGGTATTCTAAGGGCTTCTGATTTCCACAAACCCTCTGTGAGGTAGGCTTTATTACATTCATCTTATAGGAGAAGCAACTCAAGAAAAGTAACCATCTCAAGGTCACGTAGCTAAAGTGGCAGAATCAGGATTGGAACTCAGATTCGACGGAGTCTTGAGCTCCTCCGTGGTGGGGAAGGGGAGGTCTTGGATAATTCTGAACCAATTACCTCAGAGCTGGGCTCTGTGGCAGTGCTTGCAAGGCCTGAGACCAGGGATAGAGATTTCCATTTTTTCTGTCCATACGTGTCTTCCTTGTTTAGAGGAAATGCCTACAGCATCACCCCACAAAGATGTCTGACAGAGAATACAGGAACTTCTCAAATCCCCGAAGCCCAGCATGTTCTCAACACCAACGAATCACACACACACACACACACACACACACACACACACAGTACACACACTTTGCACGGAAGTAGTGTGGCAGAGCATTGACCAGTTGGGATGGATCCCAGCCACAATGCTCAGTTCAGCCAAATGGGTGCAGACTAGCTAAATGTCAGTCCTTCTCACGGCCACGTTTTAAAAACCACACACGGGAGTTCAGCTAAGCAGCTCTCATCATATCACTGTCTAACCTGGTCCTAACCTGGCTGGCTTAAAGCTAGGAAAACAGCTCTGAGAGTAATCAGAGGCCGAGTCTTTGCTGACCCCTCCGAGACATCTGACCATTGGATAAGAGCCTTCTCATGGTTATACACATTGCTCGGTCCTGAAAGGTCCTGGGAGCGTGAAAGGACTCCCTCAGTAACACAGGTGGAAGACGCATTTTGTCGTGGAACCAGGCGAAGGCCAGCCTTCCTTGGTCAGGGCTACAGGGCTGAGTCTCCAGGAAAGGCTTGCGTAAATTGCAATTGCCAACTGCTTCCCCAAATTCAAACTCCGGAATGAGATAACCTCCCAGGGTTTCACTGTGGCTTAAGTTTGTCTATTCATAACAGTGACAACTTATATTTGCTTCACTGAAGCACACCCTTATATGATTTTCAATTCCTTCTGTGACTGAGCAGGGGCTCAACTGATTAATCCCGTGTTGGGGATTCGGGGCCTGTGACATGCTGCTGAAGCCATCCTACCTCACGCCTCCTTCTCATCCCTTTGAAGTCCTCCAGGCAGCAACGATCCATACCCATCCCCCGCTCCCACAGCACGTATTTTAGCTTGATTATGAGATCCTGGAAAGAAAGGCAGGACCTAAATTCTGCCTTCTCGTGTTTTATTTGACATACATTCGTTCCATCAACCAATGTGCATTTAGTGCCCACTCAGTGCAAGTCTTATCTTTACAACTAGCCCACAGGGGCCATGCACCATGCTGCGTGTTCCTTTTTATCACCACCTCTCACGGGCCAGCCAGAGCCTGGGGATGGAAAGGGTGCTTCAGAAAATTCTAGAGCGTTGAATAAGTATGTGCTCTGCTCCAGCACTAGAGAGGGAGTCCCAAAGTTAAAGGGTCTTTTATCTCATCGGTCTGGCTCTCCGGCCCCCTTCTTCCTCCCCTCCACTTTCACACTTTCACTTTTATGAACTCATGTGACCTTCCCAGTGTCCCTGCAAGAGAAGGTGAGCCCTCACTTTACAGTGTTCATGGCAGTTGGCTGACTTGTCCTCACTTTATGTATCAGTGAGCCTCGGAGTTGACACTATGGCTCACTCTTACTGAGCCCCGGGCTAAGGTTTCTCACACTACACGACTCTGCCGTTGAGCAAAGGAATAACAAGACCAAGGTGGTAAGTTCAATTCCCTCCTCAGAGGAAGCCCTTTTTCAACCTGTCTTCACAGAATGACTCAAAAGGCAAAGCTTTGATCCTAAAGGGTCCAGCGGGAGCATACATGTCTGGAACTTTGCCTCAGCAGCAAGAAGGCCCAGCCTCCTGACTCTGGAGGTGTTGTGTCATCTTGGGGTGCAAAGATCAGCACACAGACACACAAAATAATAAAGGTGTTAATTTTCTAAGCTTGAACCCTGAGGCAAAATAGCCATGTATAAAAAAATCAAACTGATGAACATATTAACCTTTCAGGATATAAAAGCTGATACAATAACCAAATCCATTTCCATAAAGGATTTCCTAAAGACTAATTCTCCTCTCTAACCTTTCTAGATCGAGTAGAGGATCATATGATAACTTAACATAATTAAATTCTCCGAAAGAAATTGCCCAGAGAGAACAAACTGGACACATGGAGGAAAGGCATTCAGCCTTCAACATTCCTGTAAAACACAGGTACAGACAAGACTCCTGTTTGCCTAATAAAAATCTGTGCTTTAACTTTTGAATTTGCTTGGCCTCTAGAGGAGGGGGAGATAAAAGGGAGACTCTAAGTGCTGTGTAATTTTGGCCATCACTCACAGTGGGAAACGAGCTCCTGGGAAGATGAAAAGACAGGGCAGACGGCAAACAGGTGGGCGCAGGGATGTCTGCAGTCTGCACACGGGCACCTCCGAGCGAGCTGCAGGGGGTTGAGGGGGGCAGCTGGTAAAAGGACAACATCCTCCAACCAAAACCAAGCAAGGGAGATGGGGAGCAATTTGTTACATGCTTCACAGTCTTAAGAGAAAAAAAACAAAACCAAGAGCTAACATTCCTTTGCTGGTGCCAGGTGCACAAACTTGGTCATGTTTGAAGGATGGGAGAGTTCCTTCCTATTGCCGTGTCTTGTACCAATTGGCTCTGGCAGTGAGCTTCTACTGAGCCAGGCCCTTGGGGAAGAGGGCAGAGTATGGCCCATGGGACAGTTCTCTTTGGTGGGCAGATGATATGTTCAAAATTTGAGGAGGGAGACTGAGGTGCGAACTGAGACAACCCGAGAAGGAGCCCTGGATGGCATGAGATCTATTTTTAGGTTAGTCAGCAAATGAGACAATTCCTTAAAGACCATCTTTGGAGATTGTTAGGTAGAATTCTGAAAGTACACCCCACTTCCCAAATAGTCTATGCCCTAATCTCTGGAACCCATCAATATGATGCCATATCATTTCTGTGGTTATGTTGCTATGCTACATGGCACAGCTATGGGTTGAGTTGTGTCTCTCAAAAAGATACACTGAAGTCCCAAACCCTGGTATCGGCGAAGTAAACAAGGACTTTGGAAACAAAGATGCTGCAGATGTAATTGATTTAAGATGGAGGCATTCGGCTAGGTCCTAATCCAACATGACTGGTATCCTTATAAGAAGTGGGGAATTTGGACACGGACACACGGAGAGGAGGTTACAGACCCAGAGGGAGACAGTCATGTGAAGATGGGGGCAGATGCGGGCGCGGTGCTGCCACAAGCCAAGGAACGCCTGGGGCTTCCAGTAGCTAAAAGAGGCAAGGGAGGGTCCTCTCCTAGAGGCTTTGGCGGGGAGAAGGACCCTGCTGACACCTTGATTCGGGACTTCAAGCCTCCAGAACTGTGAGACAACAAATTTCCAATGTTTTAAGCCACCCAGTTTCTGGTACTTCGTAACAGTGGCCCTAAGATAAGAACAGTTAACCTTAAGGTGGGGAGGTTACTGAGGTGAGACTGATCTAATGACATGAGCCCTTAAAGGCAAAGAGTAGTCTATGGCTGATGGCATAGAAGCCAGAGACATGTGAAGTGTGAGAAGTACTCAATGATCTGCTGCTGAGCTGAAGATGTAGGGGCCGTGAGAGAGATGGCATGTTGTCTCCAGAAGCAGAGGGGTCCCTGGCTAATAGCCTACACAAAAATGGGAACCTCAGCCCCACTTTTGCAAGGAACTGAATTCTGCCGACCTGAAAGATCTTGAAATTGGATTTTTGGTCCCAGAGCCTCCAGACAAAAGTCCAGCCAGGTCAACACCTTGACCTTGGCCTGTGAGACTCTCGACAGAGAACCCAGCTTAGCCCACTTGGACTCCTGAAGTACAGAAACCTTGAGATAATACATTCATGTTGTTTTAAGGTGCTAAGTGTGTGGTGGTTTGTTATAGCAGCAATAGAAAACCAATACAGAGACAGGAAGTCCACTATCTCAACATGTCACTTGGTCACACCCTCTTTAGAACACAGGGCTGGTAATTTAGAGACAAACTGATCACAGATAACTCTCCTTCTCAAATTCAAATGGAAATAACTCAGAAAATTGAAAGAGAAATAAAGGCAGAGGTTGGTTATAAACAGTAGTGTGCTGGTAAATGTTTAACAGCCGGCTCTCCAGGAAGGGGAAAAAAAAAGTCCTTGATTTGTAGCATTTGCCAATTTCCATGGTGTGAATGGTTCTATAACGGCCAATTTCAAACCACTGGCTCACAAAATTGCTGAAAATTGAACAAAAGCTCTCACGAACCAGTACTAGTTGGTTTCGGCGGACAGCTGGGGTCCCAAAGCAGAATGAGAAGTTGCCTTGAAGGGCTGCGGACAGGCGTGGCCTGAAGGAGCTGAGGAGGCCCAGCCGCAGTGCACTCGCCCCCCATGGACAAGCTCGAAGGCGCTGGCCTTCTCTTCAGATTTTACCCTTGTGTCCCAGACAACTTTAGCCACTCAGGGCTTCTTCTGCCGCCCGCATGCACTGACTCCCGAATCTTTCTCTTCAGCCTGGGGCCCTCTGTTGCATTCCAGTCCGACCTAGCCAACGGCCACGTCATCTCCCCACAGGCCCATCCAGCTTGACATGGTGAACCGAGTCCATTACCTACTCCCAAAGTCCTGGTTCTCCCCCAGGCTTCCCATCTCTATGTCCAGTGTCTCCATCTAGTCGCAAAAGGCGTAAATCCAGGTGTGTCCTTGATGTCTCTTTCCTACTGGCTTTTCACATCCAATAAGTCACCATGTCTGACCAATCAATTACATCTGCAGCATCTTTGTTTCCAAAGTCCTTGTTTACTCCTCCCATCTCTACCGTCATTCTATTCCAACAACTGGCATTGCTCTTCTGGATTACTGTAGAGCCTCCTACACTACAGTCCCCACTCTTTCCGAAAGAATAATCCTTTAAACCTGCAAGTCTTATCAAGTCACACCCCTGACTAAAAACCACGGATGGCTCACCATTGCCCTTAGGATAAACTTGAATCGTATCTGGGGCCCTGAGTGATCTGGTCCTTGCCTACCTCTCCTGTGTCGTCTGTGCCACCCACTCACTCACTTTCTAAGCCACACTGGCTACTCTCAGGTTCCAGAGCTCCCATCTCCCTCCCACTCTTCCCTCTGGCTCTTCGCTTAAACAACCCTTACTCATCCGTCAGCTCCTACCCTCAGGCCCCTTCCTCAGGAAAGTCTTCCTGATACTCAGGTGAGTTCAAGTACCCACAGTCCTCTGTCCTTTTCCTTCATAGCTCTTTGCATGGTTGCATTCAAATGATTATTGGAGCCATGATTTGTTTAATGCCTGTTCTGCCCCCCTTGAATGGGCACTCAATGAGGGCAGGCTCCCTGTGGACTTGTCACTGCTGTATCCTCATATCACATGGCTTCTTGGTGCAGAGGTGCAGAATGTATAATTTTTAAATAACAATAAATGAAAAACACAGTGTTAAGTGAAAAAAAAAAAATCAGGTTATAGAAGAGCCCAGTTTCGTGGAAACAACATAAATCCTTTAAGAGAGATGAGGCTGGATATAAATCAGAATGATACCAAGGACTGTCTCTGGTGATGGCATTACAAGTCGTTTTTGCCTTCCTCTCTACATATATTTATAGATTCAAGTTTTTGTTTTTGTTTTTTCTTAACAAAGGACATAGGACATGTTTTGTCTTTATAACCAGAAAAAAACGACGACGACTATGAAGGGTACTCTTTTTAAACCTAAGAATACCAGGGGCATCGTGTTTGAAATTAAAGGATGGAAGAGGGCGTCACCCCTCTCCACTGCTGGGGGCCAGTGTCATCGATGCCCTCCTAGCATGCCTCTGGCAGCAGCAGGTTGTCACAGGCAGACCTCTGTGTCCTAGAAGGTGCATGCCCCAGTAAAGACCTAAGATGGTAATTTTTTTTCTGGAGTCTGACTGGCCCCAAAGACAGAGAGAGAAGAAATGCCCGTCTTTGCAGTTCCTTCTGAATCAAAGCCCCAAGGAGATTCCTGGCCATTAGGCAGGATTTTTATTTCTATTGGGATGAAAATATTTTAGAATAAATTCTCTCTCTTATTCCTTGGAATGAATTTTTAAAAGAGGGAATGCATTTCCTATAGCCGCCAATTTTTTTTATGAACAGATGAGAAACTGCGACTCCAACATCTATGTGATAAATTAGGGTTCCTCCTAGCAGATGAAACAATGGAAGGTTGTTTATAACATTAATACTCCCGAGGCCCGAATCACGGCATCGGGGCTGCATATCAATGTCTGGCAGAAACAAATCAGTTGCAAGATGAAATCCAATAAACTACAGCTCTTCTCTATTCCCCATCAAAAATACCCATCCCACTTGCCTGGAAATATATTCTTCAAGTAGGTTTATTTAAGGCAAGACAACTGCAGAATCCCGGAAAGTGGCAAGGGGCTACCTGCCAATCCCAACAAGATGGGTGTCTCTTTGGAGCTGCAGAAAGACCTTTAACTTCAGGAAACCCTCACTGAATGAAGGATCATTGAAGCTGTCATTTAAACCCGCCTCTTAGAGAAAACGCCGACAATTATTTTATAAAAAATAAAAGCTGTGTCAATTCATTTGACTGCCCAGGGATTTGTGACATGGCAGAAATATGTTTTTAGTTATAAAGTTCTCATCCAGGTGTGCCCTCAACTCTAGCTAACATAGAGTCTGTTAGAGGCATAAGTGAGAGATTTGATTGACGACCTGATGACCCCATGCCACGGAACAAGTATGTGCACAGAACGCGACAGTGAGCCATGATTAGCTTCCTACCTATTAGCACAGAGGAGTTAGTTTGATCAACTTGTCACCCTGAAAAGTCAATAGCTCAGTCCTGTAGGCATGAGAAAAGGGGAGGTAAGAGTTGATGAGGAGGCAGGGAAAGAAGAAAGAGTGGAAACTCAGTTGGGTGGGGAAGAGGGGATTGGGAACAAGAATGGACGTTCTGGTTTCTGATTCATCACCTCTGATATTTCAGACAACCATCACTCTCAGCATGTTTTCTCACCTGTGTAACGAGGATACCATCTGCCCGGTGTTGTTGTGAGAGCAGATGCGACAGAAACACCCCATGGGTCTGAGAGCCGAGACAGGGCACAAAGGTGAAAATTAGGTGGAAGCAGAGTTGTTTAAGCATCCAGCTCTGTTCCCAAGGCCCAGGACAGTGCCTGGCACAAGTGGGATCATCCAATAACTATTTCTTCGAGAAATAGCTGGCTGAATAAACAAACGGCAAGTATTTCTGCAAGGTTTATCTGAAATAAATTAGACTGGGCCTTTAAAAAGCAGGCCATATGAAAATCTGTTTTGTTTTAAGAAAAATGAACAATGCAGCATGCTGCAGCAACTCCTTATAGTTTTCCCAGTCAGGCTGAAAAGAGCTTGCACGCACTGGCTCCTTTCAGCAGGCTGGTCAGAAGGCCATTCTGGAACTAGCTCAGAAACTACCTTTCCCATCTCAACAGTCTAGTGCTCGCTTTCGAAAGTAACTATGGCATAGGAAAGCAAGTTTTTTCAAAATGCAGGTATTTCTCCTGACACCTCATCACATTCCTCTCCCCGTGCATGTGTAAGCTCCTTCAGCCCCAGGACAGCTGGCCCCTGCGATGGTGGGGTGGGGTCCCCCCGTCCCGTGGTTATGCCAGGGCTGTGGGGCTGCCCACCCCCAAACCTCAGCTGCCCTGGGCTTCAGCACTCTTCTGGGACAGAGCCCCCTCCTCCTTCATGCACAAAGAAAGACCTGGCCAACCTTCTCAGTTTCTTGTTTTCATGTTCTGCCCAGGTTTTTGCTTTTCCTAATGTCCTCTTCTCTGTTCTTTATTAAAGAGGTGGCTTTACCACCCCGGCACTGGCCTCTTCCTCGTTCATTCGCTCATTACGGCCAGAACCCCGAATACCCTCACAGAGAAGCAGACCATTCAGCAAGCACCAGTTTATACCAAGGAAACCGTTAAGGGGCTGGGACCACTGAGTGCTCTCTCTCGCTATTCAAATAGAATGTGGCTGTTGGAACTTTCACTTGTTTTCTTCTGGAAATGACTCATTTCATATTGACAAAGTCCTTCGATGAAGGACTGCAATAGCATCTGGGTTGTTAAACACTCTGAGTGTTTCATTATGGATAATGGGCCTAATATGGTAACATGTGTAAGCAACCAGGAAAAAGGAAAAGACACAGCACAGCTGCGAGGCTGTGCAGTCAGGGCACCAGTGCTGTCTCTTCAGCTGCCCTGGGCAGCGCCCACTGGTGGAGGGCCTTGATCTTGCAGCGCCTGCTCTGAACGTGGGCAGGAACCTCAGAAGTCATGCACATGTCGAATGCCTACAAGGCTCTGGGGACAAATGTCTGGCACAAGTCCTAGGTGCCATGGTTCATACATGGAGAGCAGGCAAAAGATCTGATTTCGCTATAAAAAAATGACTTTTCAAACCCCAAGGACTGTGCTGAATACTCCCAGGTGGGCTGCAAGCTCACGTCGTCCGGGTGGCACCTTCCTGTCAGCTCCCCATGATGAATTCATGATTCTGGAGTCTATTATTGCACCTGCCCAGCGATGTCCTTGGCCCTCCCCTAGAACAGGCCACATGGGCATTCGGGAAGATCAATTTTCCCAGCACAGGGAAAAACCACAGACTCAGCTCCCTACCCAGACTTTATCTCCTGCTCCAAGAGAACTGGGAGAAAACAAAGCATTTTAAAGGTGAACGGGAACAAAATTTAGTGTGTGTATTACTGAGGGTGCTGACTTCAGGGAGACCTTTCTGGAAGGCGGAAGCTCCATGCTTCTGTCCTCTAACCTCCGCTGGGGAGTCACAGAATGGGCCCGAGAGCAGGGTCAGAGCCGAAGCTGCGTCCCACTGTATGAGGCCTCTAATGTGCATCTCCTCTGGCCTCAGAATCCACCTGTGAAATGGGGATGTGAAAGCCAGCTATCCATCAAAAACGGTTTCTGTGCAGCTCTGGGGTGACGCCCTTTGCAGAAGCGATTCTTACAATGCCTCTGTAGCAACTGATGTTTCTGTTGCTTGGTCATCTCTCAGCTCCATCTCTAGGTGGTTTTGTGAATTCAGTGACTGGGCCTGCAATGTATCCCTTGAGTTTCATCAAGATCAGAAGATATGCCTTCAAAGACATCTCAAACACAGCTGAGCTAGCTGTGGGCCAGGCTCCACTGGATCCCACAATTAGGCTGGCATCGCTCTGCAGTACGGAGGGTCTACTATGGGTCTGTGTCTCTAGCAAAGGATATGATGGGGAGCCTGGGGTACCTAGCATCATTCACTTATAGAGTCATGTGTGACCTTTGTCTTTCTAACCAGATCCTTAAGAACAAGGACCTATACATATGCATTTGTGCCACAGTCCCTCTTCCTCCCAGTGGCTAGCCCAAGTACACAGTTCTGTCACTCATTGTTTTTACCACACTCACAGCCTCTTCTGAGGAAAATGGTCTCAGCCACAGACTCAGCTAAAAGAGCGGCTCTGGGCAGCCGTATCTGTGTGACATCACTTCCCATGGCTATAGCTAACTGGATCAGGGAGCACATCCAAAGGCAGCACATCCAAAGCCTCTCCTGTGACATATTCCAGGAGGTAAGCTGAGCCATTGGATTCTCTGCTTCAGAAATTTATAATTGGAAAAAAATGCCCACTGAATGAATCAGTTTGTCCCAGATCTGAGTCTCAGAGGAAGCGTCAAGAGAGGTCTTGCGGGAGCCTGGGAACCAGAAGGGTCACAGCAGCTCTGTTACGAGAAAGCAGAGAAAAGATTCAGGGTAAAGAGGACGTAGCCAGCTCGCAGTGGCAGTGCTGGGGTGAAGCAAGAGGACACAGCAGGAGAAGTGAAGATGGAACTGCGCGTCATTCAAGGTGGAGTGTGAGGACACCCAGCCACAGGGGGCCTGGGAGCAAAGTGCTCTGGATACGGTTCCAGTTTCTCTGTCTCTAGGAAGTTCGTAGTTTTCAGCATTCTGCGAGATCCTTGCCACCCTTCTTTCCTCTCACAAAACAACACGGTAACATCATTCTTCCAACTCAACTGAGAACGACTCTGCTCTTAGAGCCCAGATGTCCCAGGAACAGCTGTAGGACCCACGCTGCACAGGAGTGTGACTCCCTCCTCTGAAGCCCCAAGCCCGAGGGTGTGTTTGGCCCAACACAACCTCACTGCAGGCTTCTCGCTGAGTCCTACTCCTCTCTCTCTCTCCACACATGGTCTAACACAGAGCTGGAGCTCAATTCTGACCATACAGATCTCCTCATCACTCATGGGTGTCTATTCTAGGCTCCCATGAGCACTGCTGATTGGCAAATGATGCTGGAGTGAACACCACATACGAAGAAAGACTCATGGTCTTAGTAGGAGGACTTGGATCTCAACTCAATTAGAGAGTTGGAATTTGAAATCAGCTGCTGTCCAATATATCTATTTATTTTTTAACCACAAGATCTGACACTGAATAATGTAAGTATTTCTTCCAAGAATTTTGCACATTAGACTTTTACAGTACTTATCATTCAATTATATTTTTACATATCCTGAACCTTAGGCAGCATGCATGTGTTCTTTTATCTCTTTCATTTTGTATCAGAAATTACGTATCATGGGCTGTAAAAAGATAAATACGTTCATCCACACATGTGTATGTACTTAGACACCTATCTACTCAGGAAGAAAGAAGAGCGATGGGTTTTGCACGTGATGCCGCAGTAACCTTAGATGTCAACAGAAAGGGAGGATTGGATTAAACAGGTAATACCAAGTCTGGATAACATTTTCTCCAATCTCATAGGCCCCTTCAGGGAGCTGTGCTTTTTACTAATCCTAGTTTGTAAGAGGCTTTTTGCTCTGATGATGCCTAATCTTAAGCATGGGGTGTGTGTGTGTGTGTGTGTGTGTGTGTATTATTGTGTTGTACATAAATATATGTATGTACATTTTCAAATATATATGTACACATAAATATATATATATGTACATTTTCACATCATGTATATCCTAACAGGGCAGAGCTCTTTCCGCAAATAAGCATCATATATTAATTATTATATGGGACAAAAGCATCTAAACACTCTGTCCATTGGCCAATAACATATGAGACCTGATCACTCCTCTTTCAGTGATGGGTAAAGGATTTAAACTCAATGGGAGGCCTGGGGTGGGGGGCAGGGATGGGTGGGGGGTGGAGTCTGCACATTAAGAGAACATCATTCTGAAGAGTCATATCTGAAAAGTTTCTATTTTAGGATTCATAAGAAAATTTAAGAAAATTTCTGCGCCTTAATAGAATTAAGAAGTCATGGTTTTTGAGAGAGAAGCAGAAATCCACTGAGAAGAGAAATAAAAAGATGAGAATGAATCAAAAACATATCAGAAGAGGATGAAGGAACAATATGAGGAAATCTAAAGTGAGGTCGCTTAGAAAAAGGAAGATTATAAAAGGCGGAAAATGACTTTGCATAATTAACATCCACATAGGAGCCAGTAAAGAGCAGAACTGAAACGGTACAAAACTCGATCAGTGACCTGGAAACAAACTCCAGAAGCTTTCCCAGAGTGCGGAGAAGAGAGACAGCAGAGGACACGCGTCAGGCGGGCAACACATATTCCATAGGTCCCACACACACACATAACTCCAGAGGACAAACCAGAACGATTGGTTAGAACACAGCTGAGGCAAAATTTTCTAAAGAGCGAAGCACAGACTGAAACTGACACCATGTTCTAGAAGAAAAGATACTAAGAAACATATGCTGATACTCAGATAAAACATCCGAGGAACAAAAGACAAAGTGGTAAAAGCAGTTCTAGCACTGTGGCAAGAAAATAAAAGAACAACGACAAACAGATTTTCTTCAAGAAAACAAAATCGAGCTTCCTTGGACTTTTATTCTGGAACACAAAATACTGGAAGAAGATGCAGCAATGCCTATCTAGTTGTAAGGGAAAATAATTTCATTTAAGAAGTATAGCCAGGACAGTTGTCTTCCATGCATAAAGTATTACATGCTTGGATATGTAATATTTCAGACTACAAAATATTCAGGTACCTTTCAGAAGCATTGATTGAAAAGGTAATATTAATACAACTAAGAGAAGAAAGTTAACGTCTCTTGAAACTACAAAAAAACCTTCAATAAGCCATGCAACCAAATATACAATAGACAAACCTGTATAAATGCTACTATGTTGGTTGATAAGCTATAAAAACTGTCCACCTATTTTTGAAAAATTTTTTCAAATTGTTTTGGCTCCAAATACCTAATAAGAATAAAAACTTAAAAGTGGTAGAAGAGCAGAGAGAGAAAATGGAAACAGAAAGAAGGTTAAAATTTTGTTGAAATGAATTATTATTGGGATTCAAAATATGTTTCAATGGATTTGAGAATTAGAGATAGATTTAAAATGCTTCGAAATGTTTTAAAGGTAATCTGTTGGAGATTTAAGAACAGGGCATACATAAAACACTGAAAGATGATAAAATAAAAAGTTTCTAGGGTAAAACATAGAAAACAAAGAAAGACAAAGGAAGCATAAATTCAGAAAACAAAATAAGCTGAAAGAAGTAATTTCATTCACGACACAATTTATAACAAACATAAGTAGGTTAAATCCTCTTGCTCTAAAATGAAAGACTCAGACTGGCTCAACAAAGAACATGTGCTTTTAAAAAAAGTAAGCAAAACACAGGAAAAAAAGAAAACATAGAAAGAGTAAACAATAAACAAACAAAAATCAGTGCTTAGAATATAGTATGCGCTCAATAGATATCTGTTGGGTAAATGAATATCAGAAAAAGCAAACAATAAAAATGCAGGGCTGGTAATAGCATCAGACACAAAGTAGATATGGTGGCAAATAGTATTAACAGTTCAGTGTATTCAAAAAATGGAGTTTCCCAAATCATTTTACAAAGTGAACCACCACTGATATAAACATATGAGAAATAAAACATAAAGAACTACAGCTCTCATAAAAACTTATGTAAACACTCTAAGTAAAATATTACCAAATTAAATCTTACACTAGTTTTTAAAAAAGAGTAACACATCATGACCAAGAGGGACTAATTCTAGAAATTCCGTGATTATTTGGGGAGAATGAATTTCATATGCATAACGACAGTAATAGCAGTAATACCTAATGGCCAATATTTACTGAGCAACTATTATTATTCTAATTTAAAGGTGAGGGAACCCAAGACACAAAAAGATTAAGTAATTTGCCTCAAACTGCACATATAGTAAAGGGCAATGCCAGCATTTGTATCTAAGATTGTGGCTCTAGAACCCACACTCTTAGCCACCCTGCCAACACACTGGCAGTCCAAACGTGAGAAACCACCTCATAGATGTAGAAGAGGCATTTGACCGAGCTCCCAAGTTGTTCCCATTGTAAAGCAGGAATATGGCGCTTGTTTTACATGATAAATAAATCCTGTCTCAACATAACAACCAACGTCATTTTAACCATGATTCACTTAGAAGTATTCTTTTTACTTTTAGAATTAAAACAGATATTCACGGAGAACAGACTATGACTTTTTCTGGAAAGTCTAGTTATTGTGATTAGACAAGGAAACAAAATAGTAAGTCAAGAAATATTAGAAAGGAGGAGACAAAAATAATCTTTTCTGGAAAAATTTGCAATCCACAAAGTTACTATTAGAATTTATAAATAATTTAGTAAGGCAACTTACAAAATAAAAATAGCAAAAAAAAAAAACCCCAAAACCAGATATAATGGCAAAAAAGTTAATCCAGTTTACAACATTCAAAATTGTAGAAATTTTAAATCTTTTTACATTAACCTATAATATTAACATAATTCCAATAAATTCCCAACAGAATTTCTTTTTTTCCAAAAAGTATTTGGAAAAGGCAGTACAAGGTATTGACTTATATGATATTAAAGTGAATTGTAAAACTAGGGAAATTAAACAATGGAGTATGGGGTAGGCATCACAGATCCAAACTTCAGAATGATAAATCCAGGAGGCAATCTTTATAAATGAGAAGGGTAGCATTTCAAAGAAAGAAGAGAGAAAATGCTATTCAACTTATGGTGTTGGGACTAGCTGACCACACGGGAGATAATTAAATTAAGTCTCTGCCTTGCAGCAAACTTGAAATTCTCGACAGGCTAAAGAAATGCAAAAACCGAAACCATAATAGTAGGAGAAGAGAGTATAGATGAATATTTATATCACTCTTGGTTTGCAAAGGATTTTCTAAGCAGGTGAGCAAATGCAGACACTATGAAGAAAAAAAATTTTGAAAAAATTTATGAAATAAATATTTAATCAAAATCTGCGTGTCAAACTTATCATAAACAAAATAAAAAGGCAAAGGACAAATTGGGGAAATATTTTGCAAAATATATGCTGAAAAGTTAATGTCTTTAATAAATCGAAATGTTATTTTACAAATCAGTGAGAAAAAGATAAAATACATCGGCAGAAAAAAGGCCAAGGAACAAACTGCAGATAAATCAATGCAAGTGTCCAATAAACAGACGAAGTCAAGCTCATCATCACCGACAATCAAAGAAAGGCACATTAAAACAAGGAAATGTCATTTTTGTATTATCGAATTAGTAAAGATTTTACAAAATATTAACACCCAGCAAAAGACAGGTGAGGGGAAAATGGCATTATCTTAAATTTCTGGTGGAGATGTGAACTGAAATCATTTTTTACAATGGCAATTTGACACTTTGTTTCTAAAGATCTAAAACTGCATATATTTTGCTGCAAATCCCAACTCTGTGTTAAGGAAGAAATTTGGGAATACATAGATGAGGCTCTAAGCACAAAGATACTAAATGCTTGTTACTCTTAGCTCACACACAAAAGAAAAAGCCTGGAAGGGCTGTCCATGCAAATAGTAATGGTTTTTAATTCTAGATCGTAGTTTAAAAATATTTTTACATGCATTTTTGCATTTTGCAAATTGACTACAAAACAGATATATCAGTTTGGAAACTGAAAACAAAGTAAAAGCTCTCTCAAAACTGATTACAAAGGATATTATTCCCTGACCGCCATAGCATGAAACAATATTAACATTAATCTTTGTATGTGGTTAGTCCTTTTTTCAGTCTTTCATCAAATCAGCAAGAGAAGAAAGACTATTATTATATTATTGTTAGGATCACTTTGCAGATAAAAGTACAGAGACGTAGAGAGAAGAAAAAACTTTTGCAAAATCAAGCTCTGTGTTCCGGAGCTCATTTGTCAGGTGGGGACCAAGGTCCCCCAAGTGAGGATGGAGTCTGCCCTCCTCTACCCCTTAGGTTAAATCATTTGCCCTTACTGTTTGATGTTGTGTGTGGCACTTTCCAAAGGCTACTATTTGTTCTGATCATTGTAAAAACCAACAACATATCTCCCCGCCACAAAGGGCTTCACTTCTAAGACCAGAAAGTACCTACTGCTTGCTGGACACACGATGACTAAGCAGTACTACAGCCACCCATACAGCTGGCTCCCTCTCAGGTGAGCAATCATGCCTCCCCACCCCAAGTCCGGGTCCAGACCCTTTCCTCTCCCACCCCAGCACCGGGCCTCAGGAGTATGTGCTGGCTAGTGCCTTGAGGCTCTCATGTCGCTGGTCACCAGGGGACATGCTTCTTGCAGCCTGTAGCAAAGCCGAGGAGAGCTAGGATGGCCAGGGCCATTTCAGGGTTGCCAGGCTGCCTCCTACCTTTCAGAGAAGGGCAATAGCAGTAATTACGGTGCCTGCACCCCATGGCGTTTTTCATGCAATAACTAGCTGTACTTTTCCAACCAGACATTATCCCTCCTTCCCCAGCAAGTGGCCTTTTAGAGAGAATTTTGTTGTTTAGTAAGAATCATTTCTGCTCTGAGAGGCATAGTCAGGAATGAGAATTCAAAATAAGTCATCTCTACGATCTCCTAATCAGAGGGAGAGGGCACAGGGCCTTCAACTCCACAAGTCACATGCATTCATTCTGGGTCTAATTACAATACTTAGGCAGCGCGTGTAGGTGTTGGTCCTGGCACGGGGAGCTATGGAAGATTGAGAGTCAATTCTGTATAGAAAAAAATTACATAAAATTACTTGGGATAAACAAGCAGCTAAATTAGACTGTGGACACCACTGTGTTAAAAAAAAATAATAACAACATAAAACAGATGCACATGAAAAGAAGCTGGAAGGAAATAAGCCCAAGTGACAAAAGGAAGTGGATTTACATATTATATACTTGTTTTCTCCATATTTCTTTCTTTCTTTTCTCCTTTCTCTTGTCTTTTCTCTTTTCCCTCTCCCTCCCTCCCTCCCTCCC
>NW_024349802.1:5736802-5744254 GCF_902729225.1 Pteropus medius
TAAAGCAGGGTTTGGGGGAAGTGAGTGCAAAGGTAGAGGGGCTGAGAACATCTCAGAGAGTGTCACAGACACCAAAACCAAGAGTCCTGAGCAAAGGTGACGGAGGTGTGCGCACCTCCTCCCCTGCAGTCCTGCAGACCTCTATGTGGCCTCCGGACAGTGATTCCAGCCAACTACCAAGTGCTGAGCATGCACCACACATTGCAGAGTACTGGGCAAGCATGAGGAAAAGAACCCCAGGGCTGACTCTTGAAATACACCAAGGCAGCTAGAGACAGGCAGAGCTTTTACAGGACACAAGGGGCGCAGTACTACAGAAGGAGAAAAGGGCTGATTCCACATCCAGCAAACATCCATGAGTGTCTACTGTGTGTCCAGCATGGTGCTGAGTGCAGAAGCTGGGAGCTGCTGTTGGATAGTGTGATGCTGAGCTCAGGCAGTGGTCAGAAGGAGGGGAGGGTTGAAAGTGTTCGATGAAGAGATTTTCAAAAACAGGGTTGCTTTTATGAAAAGTCATATATATGCAGTGTGGAATATATTTGTATGTGTTATTATATATAATATAGAATTATGGATCATTTTGGAAAACAAAGAACTAGATGCTGGAGAATGAGACACGGGCTAGATGTCTGGAGGGATGAAAGGGCAAGGGAATGTCTGAAGCAGGTGCAAGAGTTGGCATGGAGGAAGGAGGCTGTTCTGCCAGAGGACCAGAGACTCCCCGGCCCATGGCTTCCAGAAGGAAAAGATCTGGGTCCAACGCCCAAGGCTGCTTCCCACTGCGAGACCCTGAGTGGGTCATTTAAACTCTCTGAAGTTTGTTCCCTCCTCTGAGAAATGGTGTAGTGGGAAGTAACTGCCTTTTTTTCCCATCAAGCGTCCACTTTTCCTTCTTACAGTGAGAGTACGCTAAACCAGCTCTTAGTGACTACTCCAACCCCACCCTTTAATTGCCGCTGACCTCATGCCCCGCACCAGGGGGCACATGGCCTCCATGTGGCCTCAGGTGCAATCTTTCCTTTTCTTTGTAATGGGTGTTCACGGATGGGTCCAAGATCCAACCAAGGTGGTCCAAGAGAAGACCTTAGAGTCTGGGCTTAAGCAGCTGGGGAAGGACCATCCCTTGCTTCTCTCTTGAGCTCTAAATCCAGTCATGTCTGGAAACAGTTATCTCTGGCCTTTCCAGTTACACACATCTTTCTCCTTGTGTAAGACAGTTTAGGTTGGATTTCTGTCACTTGCAATCGTAAATCCTGACTGATGAAGAACTGTGAGCTCTGTGAGGTTGGGACAATAGCATCTCCTTTGCAAATCTGCTGTATTTTAACATAAAAATGACTCAATAAATAGTGTTTCCTTTTATATTTTGTTGTCCATTAGCCTATAAAATCTTTCTAAATTAACTCCTTAAGAGGGACTCTTTTAACTCTTTATGGCCATTAATGTCTTAGTGGGAATTTTTATTAAATTCCCTTTCATGGAGAGGCAGAGTGGGCAACCACGATATTATACCCATTGTTAAGTTATAAATTAAAAAGTCATTGGATGTTCCGGCGACAAAGAAGCTTTGCAGGTCATCTGAATTAATCTCCTGCCTCCAGTAGCTGGATTTATAAACTGCAGGGTTGTCCGAAGAGCATGGTGATGTAATTGAGGAGAGAGGCCAACAGGTGCAGTTAGATGATATAAAGCTCCCTTTATGACGAAGATGCAGAAATTTCAGGAGACCCTGTGTCAAGCAAGATAGGGGTATGGATCTCCGGGTCCTCAGAGTTCCCCATAGGGACACAACACTGTGGGGGGAAATATTCATGATACCAGGCAAGAGAGGCTTGAGTCTATTTGCATATGAACCAGTCAGGACCGGACTGCCACCAGTGCAATTCTCTCGCTTCTCTAAGTCAGCATTTAATCATGCTAAAAATCAAGATGATTGCCTCTTAGCCTCCCCCACCTTTCCTTTGCTGGACTGGAGCCCATGTTTCCCATTTTATTTTTAAAAAATGTTAAAGAGCTGCTCAGCATTCTTCCTTTAGCCACCCTAGAAGATAGTAAATCACCTATTTGCTATAATTTCTTGGGCATTGCATTGGAAAAATAAAAAACACAATTCTTATCACTTTTCTTCATAGTATCGTTTCCTGTCCCTTAATTTATCCTTGTTGTTCGTTTCTGGACCCTCTCCAGCTTTCTCACGTTCTGCCTAAATTTTGGAGGCCAAAGCATGACATAATGCTGATGCAGACATCTCTCTGATGTGACTTGCAGCCTAAACAATTTTCAATAGGATCTTCCATATTTAATGTTTCAGTGGTTTCCACTTTTAAAATTAAGCTAATTATCTGGTTGACACATTCTTAGCATGTGTCTGCCCCAGTGGCCCCTCAGGGCCCAGGGGCCTCAATAAGGGGTATCCAGAATTCATTCTAAAAGCCCATGGTCATTAAGAGAGCATACGATTCAATGATTTGATCATTTGAAACTCTAATTTCCTTGAGGACAGGAACCACCTCGTTCAATGTTTTTAGACACTTACTGGGAACTTTTATATTTTAATTAATGGGGTATAGCTAAAGAGTTGGAGAAAATTTTTCCATGGAAGGTGTTATGGACTGAACTGCGTTCACCCAAATTCATATGTTGAAGTCCTAACTCCCCGCGTGATTGTATTTGGAGACAGGGCCTTTAGAGAGATAAGGCCAGCTAGGGACTGGAGAGTAGACAACACGGTAAGTTATCCACTCGCTCTTTATAGTCAGGGCATGCGTTTCCGGGCCAGACAGGCCTGGTTTGAATCCCAGCTGTTATGTTTGCTACCAAAATGACAGTAAACTTAACCTGTATAAATCTTGATTTTCATCATATGTAAAGTGAGGGTAATAGCACTGACCACTTGTGGTTGGTGTGATAACTAAATGTGTTTATATATGTGGTTCGGCATATAATAGACGCTCAGTAAATAGTAGCTGCTGCCATCATTATTGTCATTCATTCATTTACTCACTAGTATTCTAGGCACCTAAGAGAACAGTGGTAACCAACTGTGACGGGGCATTTTTTCTCTTGGAGCTTACATTCCAGTTCACTGGACAGAAAGTAAACTATAAATAATTTCAGATAATACTAATTGCCGTGAAGAAACTAAAAGAAAGTAATGGACAGTGCGGGGAAGAGGAGGCTCCTTGAGATGAGAAGGTCAGCAACGGCCGTTTCAAGGGAGCAACGTGTAAGAAGATAACCGATGATGAGAGGGGCCATGAAAGGTCCAAGGAAGACTTTCTAGGCAGAGGAACGGCAAGTGCGGACGCCCAGGGCGAAATCAAATTTGTTCTACTGAGGGGCAGAAAGAGGGCCAGTCCTATGCCTGGAGCATGGGGAGTGGGAGGGGGAGAGCGAGGAGATGAGGGGGGAGCGGCAGGCAGGGGTGAGATCACACAGGGCCTTGTAGGCTCTGGGAAGAAATTGGATTTTATCCTAAGCATAATGGGAGGCCACTGGAGGGTTTAAGAAGATAAATCAGTATCATTAGTCTGGGTTTTCTGAAGTCTGACAAGACAAAGAGAAGAGGCTTTCTGATGACTGAAGGGTATAAAGACAGAGTCATAGCCTCTGGCAGTGCAAGAGAGAAGGGTCAGAGCAGTGTCAACCCCAAGGAAGTTTATGAGGAACAGCTACTCGTCGCCTTGCCTTATCAGGCTGTGACTCGTGAAACAGAGGTTGAGAGTGGATGGGCATAGATGAGCCTGCGGTGGACAGAACACTCCAGAACTTGAGCTTTCTCCACGGCACATTGATTTGGACCAGCACAGCCACAACACCTGGCACACAGCGGAGCCTCCGGAAATGCTCACCAAGGTGGGTTGCATGACTGCAGTGATTCAAACATATATAGTTGAACTCAGGAAGATCACACCCAGAACACGCAAATCGGCAATCCCACCTGAGCTGCCCATCCTGTGAAGGATGTCACTGTACTGGGCACCAGCCCGGACTTGCAGGTGATCATTAGATTTCAGGACTGAATTGGAGCTCATAGTCCTCAGTCCTCTTTAAATCCCTTTAGAGCCACCTAATCTGCTAATTTCTCTGCAAATGCTTTAGAAATTCTGGAACAGACTCCCGGAGCACCACCTTCCTGGATCAAGCAGGCCTCCAATATGTCACCTTTTCGCTGTGTTTTGTGAAGTCTTCCCAAAAGACCAGTGCTCCAGCCCTTCAGCTGCTCTGGCACAACAGGCTGAGTCAGTAAGTCCACGTCCACTTGATGTCTGGAGGACCTCCGTGAATGATGCATCCCTCTGATGAAAAATGCAAATAATCCTTGGCAGCCATTTAGAGCTCCTAGAGCTCCATGTGAATTAGCTTATCGCACACGTTCCAACCCCAAACCAAGCTGGCCATGTGTGAGACTTGATGACAAGTTCTTTCTGCCCATGTCCATATCTGGTCGGCCTGTCCTGCCTTCCTCCTCATGAGACACAGAGCCCCCCACTCAAAGGCAGCTCCTTCATTTCACAGTGTGAGTGAAGAGATGCTTAAGGAAGCATCAGAGCTGGCCCAATTAGGAGCAATGAAAACCTCCTGCCCACTAATGTTCCCAGCTCTGGATCCATAGCTTTCTCATTCGACAGTGTTTGGGGGAAATTTTTATTCATCGCATGCCATCTCCTCACAGGTCTCTGCTCTCCTGAGAATGGTAAACAGTAATCAGTAACCACACCGACCTTGGCAATGATGCCGTCCTCACTAACAAGCGATGTCTCAGCTGTGTAATTGCCAGTTAAAGAGCACCTCATCCTAATTAACCTCTTTAGGGAATGAAAATAAAAGCATCAAGAATTTCAGAGTTCACAGGACCCGTGCACGACCCCTTGTCATACAGATAAAGAAATTGTGTCTGAGGATAATTAGGGCCCCAGGTCCCACAGCCAATTAGCAGAGTGCCAGAACTAGAATCCGGATCTCTAGATTGACAGCTAAAGCATGAGTTACTCCACCAGCCAGTAAGAGCTATTTCCTAGCTCTTTACCCCTTCAAGTATGTCAATCAAAGATGTATTATTTGTGCACATATTATGTGCTCTGTACCATGCCAGGCACCAGGGGCATGGGCAAGACATAACAGTTTATTCATTCGCTCAGTAACTACTATTGAGCACCTATTATGTGACGCACACAGCGAGGGTGCAGGTTAAAGGATTGTTGTTACAGGTGAATAGCTTTGATTCCTGTCGGTGTGATTTACTAACTAAAATGAGATACTGATACTAAACAACACAGTTATCGAGCATATTAAATGCCTTGTCCGAACATAAGCCCACATCCACCTGATGTCTGGAGGAGCTCGGTGAACAATGTATCCCTTTGGTAAAAAATGCAAACGATCCTTGGCAGTCATTCAGATCTCCATGTCAATTAGCTTATCACACACATTCTAACCCCAGACCAAGCTAGTCAAGTATGAGACTTGATGAGGGCTGGTTTCCCAGGAGCTGGGTTCTTTCTGCCCATGTTTTATCTAAAAGAGGCTCGACCTGATTAAGAGGGGCTTGATCCAATATGTAGCAGACAGTAAGTGATAAATATATTGTAGCTATTTTATTTTTATCACCACCTAGCTGGGGAGATGAGGTAACCTATGAAATCAAATTAGGCAGCCTAATGATCAAGCACTGGACAGTGAGGTCTGGGTTTTGGGTGGTAAAGAACAAGCAGATGAGCAGAGAAAAACTGAGTTGAGACCTTAGCTGGATCTTGGAGGAAACAGAGAATTTATTCACAAGTAGAAAAAGCCCAAGTATATAGCCAGAACAAAGAATGCATGCTAGAGCAGGGTGGGACTTGTCATTGGAGAGGTAGGTGACAGTAAACTGAAGATGGCCTCAAATGTGGACAGAAAAACAGATAAGATTCCTAGAGAGCACCATGTGATGGCCATTTAGATCACCCTGTGGGAGAGCTTAAAGCACAGGCTCCAACCCCAAACCAAGCTGGCCAAGTGTGAGAAGAAAGCACAGCTGAGCAGTGGAGCGGTGCTGGGCAGACTGGGGCCAGAGAGGCCTCTGCAGGGAACCAGGGGTGAGGACAGTGGGGCTCAGGAGGAATGGATCTGAAAGAGAAGAAGGAGGAGAGCTCGTCAGCTAACCTAGACGTGGCAACGTGAGGCCATGGGGAACCCGGAGCGTGCTGCGGTTTTGCGCTCGGGTGGGTGGAGCTGCCAGTCAACTCCACCCCCCCCCTTGCCCCGTCCCCAGTTTTAAAGGGATCTGAGGAGGAAGTGCCCAGTCCTTCTTCCTACCCAACAGGGAAAAGCAGTAGCACGCTGCTCTGTGAAATCACGCCGGGTGTGGACACGGAGGAGATCTGAGACGACCCTGTGTCCAGAGCCCCTCACGCCGCCGGTGCCGCTTGCCCCAGAAGGCGGCTCCTGTGCTACTTCTCCGGCCCCGCACGCTCCCGCCGCCTCCCGTCCTGTTTCTACGCTGCCGGAAAATGAGAGGTTTCAGTGGAAGATGAAAAATGATCCTTTATTTTGATTCTATGTTTGAATACCTTCTACTTCTCTGTAACTTGAAGGGTATGTTTTGGTTCTCCGTCTAATGTTTAGCTAACAGAACCAGAGAATCAAAAATTAGTCAGGGTTTCAGGAAGACCAATTGTATAGCTTGGTGCCTCGGAGACACATCATTCTCACCAAAAACTGCTTTGGACTCCTAATGAAAACCGGGGTTCACCCCAAAGCCAGGTGGGCCAGGCAGTGCCCACTCTCTCATTCTCTTGGCTGTAAACTCCCCCCACCCCCACCTGCATGCACGTGAGTGTGTTCACTTGAATGCTGACCAATGCTATAAGCATTCCAGACACATAATGCTGTTAAACAACCAGGAATCATCTAGAAAATGAAGGCGAGACTGATTCTGTAAGAGCCAAAAACTGAGCAGCCGAGGGAAGGCAGAGCAGCAAAAGTCATGTACGTTTTTATTGATTTCCCCCTTATTTTTTTCTCCTTATTTGGAAACACCAAGGTGCAAAATAAACACAAGCATGCCCAGATCGAGTGGACCATGGAGTGACAACCAGCAGGGCACAGGACCCAGGTCTGGGCCCAGGCAAGAGGCCCTGTGACCCCCTGATGGCCAGGGACCAGCCATGCTGCAATGCAGCCAATGCAGCCTTGGCCTTGCTCGGCCTCCATCTGTGCACTCACTTGCAAGTCTGTTAAGACACAGATCTCATTAACTTAGCTCCTTCGAATTCATGCTGAGAATGAGGGTGACCCCTGGACATCAGGTCCAGTCTAAGCACCACAACACGACCTTAGTAAGTTTCTGAGAACTTCCCCCCAGAGACGGCGTTAATAGTGTCCTTCATGGACAAGTGGAAGGTGGTCCCAGAGCAGTGGTTACAGATAAAATACTACCCACTTTCATGCTCTTTCAGTAATAATTTCTGC
>NW_024349802.1:5744506-5934241 GCF_902729225.1 Pteropus medius
TACCCCCACACCCTGTCCCTGCTTTTCTCTAGTTAGATACCCATCTTGGGAAAGATGACTTGACCACCTTGTCTAGATTAGATGCCATGTGTGCTCTCACAGCACATGTCACACTGGACTGTGACTCCAATTCATCTCTGCTCCTCCCTGATGCAGGGACCAAACTTGTCTTATTGGACCACTGTGTTCCCAGGACCCAGGGCAGGGCCTGGCACACATTTTTCTATGAACCCTGGTTGGACTGTCTTGGTCAGGGAACAATGCGGGGTTGGTGTTGAGATGCCAGCTGAACCCCTACCTTGCTTTCTTGCAAGCTAAGGCCACCATGGGCCAGGTAACAGCTCCCCTTGTCCACATGGGCCTTTCAACTCAGGGGACTTGGTATTCAACAACCCATGTGAGTCAACACAGCAGGGGACATCACCACCCACCCTAGAAATGAACAAACTGGGATGCTTGGCAAAATCTGTTCTTCTCTGGACCCAGCCGTTAAATATCTCTCAGTCATTCTTGCCATTAGAGGTGGCCACATGATTAGCCCTCTCTATCAGAAACTGCACAGCATTTAGAGTGCCACCTCCACGTTGGCCCATGAGAACCACCCACAGGCTTGCGTCCACACTCTTTCCTTGGCTGGCTGGGATATTGACACCCAGGGCAATCTTGGAAGCTGCCATCAGCCTGGGTCCCTGAATTGCCACATGGAGGACAGCTGCCTTGACAATCTGAACACCTCCCCAGAACTGTTCTTGGAGCTGAAGTCCATTTCTGTGGTTTTGAGGCATTGAAACCGTGGAGCCTGTTTGTTATGAGAACCTAGCATACCCTAATGAATACCCTGAGGCTCAGAAAATATAAATGACTTGCCCAAAAGATTAACAACCAATGCCAGCGGCAGAATCTGTTTTAATTAAGAATCTTCACACAACTCTGTGCTGAACTAGCATTCATCACAAGGTATTTCATCCAGCTGTCTCCTCCCTGGTCTTCTCCACTAGACATCGGCCACCAGGAACCTGCCTAGCACTAGTTCTGGAGCATGGTAGGCTCTCAAAGTTTTATTTAGTACATACTTTTATAATGCTTACTATGCGCCAAGCTCTTAAACTTTCATTTAATTCTCTTAACTTCGTGAGGTACATATTATCATCAATTCCACTGTACAGATGAGGAAACCGAGGCACACTGCTTCACTAGTGACCCCTCAAGCAGCTGGAACCCCCCCAACCCATTCAGCGCATTTCCAGTCCTGAACCCACCCCTGCTCCCACAGAGGCTCAGCAAATGGTGAATTTCTGCTTCAGTAAAGATTTGCTTCTTCAGAGTTGCTGGTTCAGGTCTCTGTTGAATGGTTTTTTTGTATAACGCTATTCATCTTGAATAACATTTATTTCTATAGAAAAGGAGAAGAAAGCAGCAGAATGGTTTTTTAAAAGAAATTCTGTATGTTTGCATTTGTGCAGCAGTCCCCCAAACACTGATGCAAACCACTACAGAAGACACTGGCTCTATGTAGCCTTCTCTCTTTTCTAAGGCAGTAAATCTAATCTTTTGGAGAGTGACACCCGATTCGCTTGTTTGGATTCTGTGGCACCTCTTCCCTTCCCCCAAACTCAGCTAAAACTGCTGTATTCTGCATATTTGTTTTTCGTTTGAAGCAAATGGTTTTGAAAATTCTGTGCCAGCCCTTGAGACAACTGGAGACACCCTGGGGTGCTGTAAAACCAAGGGTGGGAATAACTGATCTAAGGGAAAAGAAAGGGTTTGGGAAAAACTAGCATATCAGCATCTTCCGAAGCTGCAGCCCAAGCGAGGCTGCTGCTCACACTCGGTTTCAAGGTTAGAGCAGGTGAAAAACAGCTCGCAGGACTCCCAGCTCCCACCCCTGCTTCCCGACCTCCGCTGGCTATTTGGTGACAGCTCACACAGCAGTGCTCAGGGACCCCCTATAATCCCGAGTAGCATGACGTGTATTTTTGTACTCATCACTAGCCTAGGTACTTTCAAGAGAAAAGTAGGTAAATATACACAAGTTAAGCAAAAACATCATCCCCGCCTTCAAGAAGATGGTAGGTTAGGCAAGACACACGCACAGCACATTCTCAGGTATCATGGAGGCGATCCAAGTATAGGATCTCATCTCCTCCTCTTAGAAATTGCTGTGTGGCTGGGCTATTAGGCAGACTGGCAGTCGGGGACCCTGCCCTGACCATAGTGACCCCTCCCCATGAAGTCCTCAAATACACAAGACACCTCAGCAGAGAAGAGCCAAGTAACCCCACACGAATAGCTGGCCTCAGGCCCCACGTCCAGTGTATAGATCTGGCGAGCTGAGCTGGGCCAGAGGTTCAGATGAAGCAGGTAAGTGGGATCTCTGTGTTTCAAACACCAACACCCACAAACTTGGGTCTGGAATCTTGCCACGCTTACTTGCGCAACAACAACAAGGACACGAAATGGAACTGCCCCAATGCCCAATGCGTGGGCCTGGACCACTGTAGGTAGTGCCCAGAATGTACATGGGGCCAGATTCTCACACTTGGGAGATGAGCCTGGTGATGCAGCTGGGACCTGGGTGGAGATGACAGGCTTCTTTTCCAGGAGAGTTAGTATAAAAAAGGATGGGTCCCAGCCATCCTGACCGGCCCTCTCCTAGTATCTCTCTGGGGACCATGGATGTGACTATTTTCATAGTGTTTCTTTCAACATCTCACCATCAAAATCTTAACCTTCTTGTCAACATATTCTCTTACATAAACTGTTAGAGTGCCACTGTTGGAGAAAGTGCTGCCCCTGCCTCCTAGTGCTACCGGTGAGAGGACCTTGGTGGTTACCTTGCCAGGGAGGGACTTGCTCATGAGTTTCAGGATGATTTCTACCAGTAAGGATTCATGAGGCCTCGAGCATCCTGCCACTCTTGTTACAGAGCAGCTGGAAAGAGCAAGAGACAGAGCTGTGTGTGTGGATGTCTCCGCACAGAGAGCAGCCCCTCCAGGCTGAGCTAGTTACCTAAAAGGGCGTGGTTCCAAGTAGGTCTCTCCTCCCTGGGGCATGTACAGTGATGGAGTGAGACAAATAACTTTATTTGCTAAGACTGTGAACTACAACCTGAAATCACTCAATGTGGGATGAGAAAGTAAGGAGATGATCCTTTTCAAATTGCTAGTCGAATTCCAGTTTACAAAATCACAGGTTAGGGTTAAGGATGGAAATCATCAGACTCCTTGGTCCCAGTCAAGTTCTCAAATGACTGATATTAAAAGGTACCCCAGTGAGCTTCCTGGCGTCCATCATCGTGATATGTAATACTCAATGATCTGCATCCTTTTATCATTGGGGGGAAATCAAGAAGCTAAACAGGAAGTGGCTCATGATCCCGTTCTGTGGTAGACAGAATACTGTCCTTCAAGGCATCCACACCCTAATCCCTGGGACCTGTGGACATGTGCCCTTACAGGGCAAAGGGACTTTATAGGTGCGTTTAAACTAAGGCTTTTGAGATAGAGCCGTTATCCTGCCTTTTTCTGGTGGGCTCAATGTAATCAGGGACCTTCTAAGAGGGAAGCAGGACAGTCAGAGTCAGAGAAGGAGATGGGACAACAGACGCAGAGGTAAGAGCCATGTGGGACCACAAGCCAAGAAAGCAAGCATTCTCCAGAAACTAGCAATGCTAGGAAGAAGATTCTCCTCTAGAGTCTCCAGACGGAACTATAACTTCCAGGAATCCATGGTCACTATAAACTGCCCCGCCCAGTGTCACCTCCATGCTATCTATGTGTTTTATAAATCCACAGCACTGAGAATTACATGCAGTGTAAGCTCCGGGTCTGACCTGAGGCAGAAGCCGCCTCCATTTAGGACACGCAGCCCTGCAGTGAAGCCTCTGTTACCATGCTGCAGGGGGGTTGGTGTTCTGGTCAACTCACCACGCTGCTTAGGAAAGGGCACCCGACTAGGAAGACCCGAGATCCGCCCCTGAGTCCCTTGCAAACAGGACTCTGGGCTCCACAGCCAGGCCTTATCTACCTCCGTGGTCTTCTCAGTCTCCCAATGCTGGAGGGCAGAAATAACATCCTGCAAGACACACTAGCTGGTCTGGCTCTGATGACCCCAGTCAGAGCTTTCATTAGCAATGTCAGCAGTGGCAATGTCACCTGCAGATGTCCTGGCTCAGATTGGCTCGTCACAGGTGGGCTGGCCAGCCGAAGCCCCTGAGCACCAAGCCTGGTTCTGCCCTTTAGTCAACGGCCTTGGAAGCTTCTGGAGAAAATGAGCCATGAAGAGGTCAAAACACATCCAGAGCATTTGGCCTCCACCCCAGCCAGGGACAAACCCTACGGACCTCATTTCTGCTGTGAAACTTACAAGCCGTGGTTCCAGGGATTTCCTGGTCAGCAACAAACAAATGGCACCTCGTGGACCCAGGAGTTAATGCAGGAAACAAAAGAGAGGCTGAAGGGTTTATCACAGACTTAGAGCTGCCACAAGTGACCCCTGTGGTCATGACGGAGCTTGACACCCAGGGAAACTGCCGCTGGACTCGTGACTTGCAGAAGCATAAGACCACCAATGTGTGTTGCTCTGGGCCACCCAGTTGGTGGTAATTTGTTACAGCAGCAACAGGAAACTAACACAAGCTCTTCAGGAACTCTTCCCTCCACCCGCTTCAGGCAGGCCAGACATCCAGCAAAGTCGATTAAGGGACAGTTGACTTTTGTCATCAGCTTCATCTCACAATAGAAATGAGTCACCCTGAACAAGCACCCCAGAGGAGATCGACTTAGATCTTCAGTGAGGAAAAGGGGGCAGCGGATTCAGCCCTGGAAGCATCTCCATCCGCCTCATCACCCTTCCTAGCCTCCTGACTTCTCTCTCTCATGGCCCCCAGCCGGGACTCCCCAGTCCTCTCCTCCCACTGCAGGGAGAGCAGCCTGTGGTCACAGAGCTGTGTCCCCTCACCCACACTTCAATAGTGAAACCTCAGGCCGGAGCAGCCACTTTGGGGGATATAATGGGTGCATTTTAAAAACAAACAAAAAATTAAAACCTGCTATGAAATAGGAGTCTGCATGTTAAAGTTAAATTGTCCTAAACTATTGGATGCAAATTATTTCCATATCACCTGAGTTTCAGAAAAGGTCATTCAGTATACGTCAGCCCTCTGCCATTTCCCTCTGCCTTCTGCAAGCTGGTCCTGGCTGAGACAAGTCGAGGGTGGGAAAGAACTGAGCCCCAGGATAAGTTACAGGGAAAATTTATTGTTGCTCTTGTTTAATACAATTCAGTACAGTCACGAGTTCCTTATATGCTGATGTATTTCTTCACGTGACCCATATTGCTTTTATGCCTGGTGATGGAGTTTCGGGTAATTCCATCCTCCAGGAGCCCAGGACTACTATTAATGTGTAACCATTAAACCCGGAACCCAAAGTCCAGTCTGGAAAGAATAATGTGGTTCAAGGAACACAGCCCTAAGGTAATAATAATTTTAACAAATAATACCAATTCTTGACCTGCTTTTTTCTAACACAGTTACTGGGACACAAATACCTAGTTTATGGTAACACTTATCATCCTTTTTTTCCTCCTGCCTCCTTTCCCTCACCCCCAGCTGTCCCAGTCATCTCTCTCCACTATTGCCTTACCCTCTTCATTCCCAGCTGCCCTGGCTTTTCTTCCATGCCATCTCTTCATCCTTTTACTATGCAGACCCGTCCACCTCTTAATGAGCAAGGAAGGAAAGAAGAGGGTAGAAATTGGGCTGACAATTATGGGACTGCCTGTGTTTGACTGAAAGAAGGGAAGAGGCAGTGAACTTCCTTGTATTAATGTGTCATAATAGTATATGTGACACTAGACTATTTAGATATAGACTGAACTCCTCCAGGGCAGGGACCATGCCTTGCTTATCTTTCTTTTCCTAGCACCAAGCAGAGGGCCTCACATTCACAATAGATGCTCAGTAAATACACAGTGAATGATGAAGCAACAAGTGAATGAAGAATGAACTGAGTGCCTAGTGGAACATGTTCTCACCTACTCAACTCTGTTTGGTAGCAGATTTTACCCTCTTACACAAGGAGGGTATGTTTATTCTTGGAAAATATGAGAAAATACAATTAGTTGTAAAGAAAAATTATTCGAGTTGACTAAAAATAAATCTCTTGATTTTTTGTTTTATATACTTCTATATTTATCTCTTTTTTTTTATTTTTGCAAAACAGAATCCAACAGAATATACTCTTTTTATAACTTGCTTTCCCCCCATTAACAGCATATTATGAACTTTCCATTTCAACAGACATACTTGTACAACATTGTTTTAAATAGTTTCTTAGTATGGTGTGGCACAGATGTACTATGATTTAGTTCAGTCAATTACTTTTTATTATTTTTAAATATTTTATCATTATAACCAGTACTGCAATAAATATTTAAATTTATTTAAAATTATTTAAAAATAACTTCTGAATAGAAATGAAGTCTTTATAAATCTTAGGTAGCATATAAAATAATACAATGATTATCTGAGTAAATTATTTAGTTTTCACTTATATGTAAAGACATCCTTTTGTAACTTGCTTCTTTTTGCTCAGTATTATGTTTCTGAGATTCATCAATGTAATTATACGTAGATGTAATGTATTCATTTTCACTGGGGTATAGTATTCTTTATATCTTCTTTCCTTCCTCCCTCCTTCCCTCTCCTTCTCTTTTTCTTTCTTCTGTAGACCACTAGAGAATAGATCACTATATACATTATCACTATAAACTATATCACAGTTCATTTATGCCTTCTTTTGTTACTAGACTTTTAAATAATTTATAGTTTTAAACGATTATAAACAAAGCTGCTAGAACTTTCTTATTCATGTCTCCCAGCACAAATATTCAAGAAATTCTCTGGTAGTATATATCTGGGAGTAGAATGCTTGGGTCCTAGGGTATGAGTGATATCAGCTATACTCAGACCAAACTGTTTTCCAAAGAAGTCATACAATTTTTATTCTCACCAGCAGTGTATTAGGGCCCCTCGATTTGTGATTTTTCTTCAGGATGGGCAGCACTATTTCTGGTCCTTTGTTTTCCATATGTTAGAACTAGCTTGTCGAATTACATACACACCTACACATACACCTGATAGAAGGTTAATAAACTGATCATTTTGGGGAAAAATAAACTGTTTTGCAATATTGAGCTTTCTTATCCATTAATTTAGGTCCTTCAATAAATTCTCATAACTATTCTCTATGAATATCTTACATCTTTTACCTATATTTCTTCTTAGAAACTTTAGATTTTTGATGCCAGTGATTATGTAATTTAAAGTTATATTTTCTCTGTTGCTGTTAAATAGAATGCAATTGAATTTCATATGTTAATTTCATATTTAACAACCTTATTAAAATACAGTAGTTAATCCTAATAATTTGGGTCCTCTGCAAAAACCATATCATCTATGAATAATGAGAGTTTTGTTTCTTCTTTTCCAATTTTTATACTGTTTATTTCTTTTTCTTGCCCTATCACACTAGCTAAAACCTCCAATACAACATTCAATAGAAGAAACATAGCAGGCCCCTTCATCTTCCTCATCATCTTAATGGAATGTTCCCAATGATTCTCTATGAAGAAGTGTTTGCTGTAGGTTTCTCACTTTTTATTTTAATTTCGAATTCACACACATGCATTTTGGGGGATCCATTTGAGACTAAGTTAAAGAGATCAGATACTTTTAACCCTAAAACATATATTTCCTGAGATCAAGACATCCTCTCATAGTATAATTGTAAAAACCAGCATTGCTACACTATTATCTAATCCAGAGTACATATTCAAATTTTCTTAATTGTCTCAATAGTGTTCTTTAGAGCTATTTTTCTTTCCCAGACCAGGATCCAAGCCAGGAACACAGATGACATTTAGTTGGTATGTGTCTTTAGTCTCCTTTTATCTGGAACAAGTTCTCATCTTTTCTTCGTGTTTCTTAAACTTGATATTTTTGAAGAGTGCAGGCAAGTTTATCCCTTAACCTGGATTTTTCCGATGTTTCCTCATGATAAGAGTCAAGTTATAAATTTTTCGCAGGAATACCACAAACTAGTATTTTGTCCTCCTCTGTACATCATGCCAAGAGGCACATAATGTTGGCTTGTCCCGGCATTGATGATGTTAGCATCGATCCCTTGGTTAAGATAGGACCCACCAAGAATCTCCAAAGTAGAGGTAGCATTTTTCTCTTTGTAAGTAAAAAGTAATTGGTGAAGAAATACCTTCAGAATATGTAAATATTGTGTTCTTCATCAAATTTTGACTATAGGTTTTCAATATCCACTGATGATTTTTTAAAGTCCTTTATCCCTTCTATATTCCTTATCCGACATTCGACCACAAGGAAGAGCTTTCCTTTATCCCTATTTATCTAGTTATTTATATAAGAAGAGACTCATGAATTCCTATTTTATTTAAGAGTGTTATAATCCTGTTCCAGTTACTTTTTTTTGTATAAACGATCATTCAAATATCTAATGGCTTGTGAAATAAATCAGACAAAAAGTTGAGAACCATATGATCTCATGCATACAACAAGACAAACAAAACAACAAGACAAACAAAAATTCATAAACACAGACAGAGTATAGTGGTTACTAGAGGTGAGGGAGGTGGAGGAGGTAGAAAAGGGTAAGGGGGTCAAATATATGACGACAAAAGGAAATTTGACTTTTTGGGTCTGAACACACAATACGATATACAGGTGCTGCATTCTAGAACTGTACACTTGAAACTTACGTAATTTTATTCACCAATGGCACCCCAATACACTTAATAAAATTTAAAAAAAGAATAATACATATCTTTCAGAGCTAAAAGTTACGGAATTTACTACTTAGGTGGTAGGCTATTAGTGAATCATGAATTAATAAAAGATATAGAAAATGTGAAAAAGGGAAAATCTAGTGGCTTGAAGCAACAACGCTTATTTTAGTATCTCTCACAGTTTCTGTGGGTTGGGAATCCGAGAAGGACTCAACTAGTTACTCTGGCCCAGGGCCTCTTGTGTGGTTAAAGTCAGACAACAGCTGGAGTTGGAAGGGTGCAGGACAAGCCAGCTGGGAGCCTGTTGAGTCTCTCTCTCTCTCCACACAGTCTCAGAGCCTCCCCCTGTGGTCTTCCCACAGTGGCTCATTTGGCTTCTTTCACGAGATGGTAACTTTGGGGTTAGTCAGACCTCTTCAGGCCGTTCAGGGTTCCAGTGTGAGTGATTCGGCCAGCAAGATGGAAGATTTGGCATGTTTTATGACCAAGCCTTAGGAGTCATATAGCATTCACTTATATCACAGTCACAAGCCCGCCCAGATTCAAAGAGAGGAAAAGAAATCCCATCTCTTGATGGAAGGAAGGTCAAAGTCATATTGTAAGAAGAAGGGTGATGGGAGATACTGGTATAGCCATCTTTGGAAAATATAATCTGCTACATTCCACCTTCAGGCCATAACAATTCCCGTTACTTCCACTTGCACACACACGATCTTCTCCATAATACCCCCAACTCCATTAGTGCATCCACATAAAATCCAGGATCTTGTCATCTAAATCAGGTCCATGTTCAGATAAGTCTCCTCAGGTAAGGTTCCTTGGATTAAGCTCCTTGAATACTATTTATCTTAACCTGAAGAACTGTAAACTAAAGAAACACGTTATCCCCTCCTTATACCAACTTATAATGGTGAGATAGGCATAGGAAACTTCTATAGAAGTTTCCATTTAGAAAAGGGAGAACAAGTGAGGCACATTTCAACTGTTGATCCACAGCAGTCCTGAAATCCAGGAGGTTTTAGTTCCTTGATGAGGAACAAAAACCTGCTAGATTTCAGGACAATTTGGCTGGGCCACGGTGCCTAGATTTTGGTTGAACATTCTTCTGGATGTTTCTGTGCAGATGTTCTGTTTGTTTGTTTTGATGAAATTGATATTTAAATTGGTCGACTTTGAGTAAAGCAGATCATGCTTCATAATGTGGCTGGGCCTCATCTAATCAGTTGAAGGACTTAATATGGAACAAAAACTAACTTCCTCTCAGCAAGAAGGAATCTGTCAGGCAACTGCCATTGAACTCAGAGTGCAGCTCTTCCCTGAGTCTCTGACCTGCTGGTCTACCCAATCAGATTTTGAACTTGCCAAGCCTCCATAATTGTGTGATTCAGTTCCTTAAAATAAATCTCATTCTGTATAAGCACATTTGTTGGTTCTGTTTCTGAGGAGAAGCCTGACTAATACATAATTTTTCAGACAAAAGCCAAACCCCAAAAATCTTTTCAAAATAAACCTTCATAGATCTTGTTCCCTGCAAGGCCGTTATGGGGCAATGCTCTTTAGATATTAATACTCCATTGTTCAACAAAAGGCATATTCTTAAGATCCTTAGAATACTTTTTCTTTCTTTTTTTTTTCTGGCTGTTAGGGTCTATGATATCTTAAATTTCTCTAAAATTGTTAAAAAAGAAGATTAAAGGCTCTCCATAGATTTGATCTTTGCCCTGAAAGCTTTTCTTAATTTGACCACTTTTTGTCATCTTTGTGAGGCTGGGAATGAGAAACAGTTGTATTTTCAAACCCAGTGAATCCTAACTTCTTTATATTTAATAGTGTGCTCCTTCGCTCACGCTTCCTCTCATGCTTTATAGCAGGCAAAGAGCAGTTGGGGTACTTTCTATCTTCCAAAGGATAGTCTCCTTTGTTGGATTATCAAGTTCATTTGGTATATTACCTATTATTTTATTACCATGGGTGACAATATTACCAAACTATCTATCCACTCCCCAATATCAAGGACCTTCTTTCATCCAACTTTTAATAACATTTTCTTTTCTTTCCTTCAGCTCTCACTGAGAGCCTCCTCAAGGCCCCTCAGGTTTCTGCTAGCACTCTCACACAGGCCCTTTGAGCTTTCACCAGGAATCTCTTCGAAGCCCTTCCTGCTTCTTCCTGACACCTAGTCCTAAACCAATGTCACATGCTATAATTTTTTTTTTTGGTATGGCACCATTCCATACCCAGGTCCCCAAATCTATTATGATTATCTATTACTGTGTGAGGAATCACCACAAAGCTTAGCGACTTATAACAGCAACAGGCATTTAATTATTTCCTAGGGTGTCTGTAGGTCAGAAATTGGGAGGGGTGAAGCTACGGTTTTGGCTCAGGGCCTCTATGCAGTTGCAGTTGGACAGTGGCTGAAGCTGCAACAGTGGGGAGTCCCCGCAGCTGGGGGCAGGAGCGGCATTATTCTTTCTTCTTCGGTCTTGGGGTCTCTCCATGTAATTCCACCAGATTGGACTGGTTTGGGCTTCCTTAGAGCATAGTGATCTCAGGGCAATTGGACAATTTATATGGTAGCTCAGGGCTCAAATTATTATGGTTTATTATCTTCTATTAATATACTGCTAAATGTAGTTTGCTAATTTTTGCTTAGGACTGTGAGATAATAGAAAATACATATTGTTCTCTGCTCCCAGTTCCTGAAACAGAGTTCCTAAACCCTTGCAATGTTCTAAGTTAGAGCACTAGGAGTGGCTTTTGTTCTCACATTTGTTCTTTGACTCTGGTTGTTGTCACACGGCTCTTGAAACCCTTGTAACTTTCTGGATGACAGGAGCGCCTTTTGTTCTAATGAGATGACTCTGACTGGGCTCCTGGATGGCTCCTGGATGAGGACTGATCCCAGAAAGACCAAGCCATAAACTAGAACCTTGGAACTTTCAGCACCACCCCACTCTCTTGAGAAAGAAGAAGGCTGAAAATGGAGTTAATAACTGATCATGTCTACATGATGAAGCCTCTATAAAATCCCAATATGGGGTTCAGGAGCTGCCAAGTGGGTGAGTTGTACGCCCTGAGAAGGGATGGAGGCTCTGCATCCCTTCCCATACCTCGCCCAATGCATCTCTAACATTTGCCTGTTCATCTTTAACCTTTATAATATCCTTTAATAAACTGGCAAATGTGTTTCCCTGAGTTCTGTGAGCCGCTGGCTCTAGGAAATGAGTCAAACCCATGGAGGGGACTGTTAAAACCTCCACTCAAAAGCTGGTTGGACAGAAGCACAGGTGATAACCTGGGCTTATGACTGGCATCTGAGGTGTGTGTGTGTGTGTTGGGGAAGGGGAGAGTTATGACCTGGGACTGAGCCCTTAACCCATGGGATCTGACGCTCTCTCAGAATTGAGTTAAATTGCAGGACACCCAGCTGGTGTTGCAGAGAATTGCTTGCTGAGGGGAAAAACCTCCACACAAAAAGTGTCAGAAATGAAGAAACTATATAAAAGGAGATAGATACACAGGAAAGAGAGGGGTAGAATAACTGAGTTTTTCCAAATAGGACTTTCACAGCTGTATTTAAATTTGCCTTTCTTTTCTTCTTCTTACTTACTTACTTACTTACTTATTGATTGATTGATTGATTGTTCTTGCCAGGTTTTAGTATCAAATTTATTCTAGCCTCATAAGCATATTCACTTTTTCTGCATTCTGGAATAGTTCATGTGAGATTAAAATTATTATTCCTTGAAATTTGTTAATACCCACTGGTGTCTAGATTTGATATCAGCTTTGTGAGGAGATTTCTAGTTGGAAATCTATTTCTTTAATGATTAAAACATTGGGTTTTTAATGTCTACATGATTAAGTTTTGGGGAGTTTTATTTGGCTTTTTTTAGGAACCTGCTCTTAGAGCTTTGAAATTACTGGCAAAATGACATTCTGCTATTGTTTTAATTTCTGCAACTTTAATAATTACATCTCCTTCTTACTTCTCATATTACATATGTATTTTCTCTCCCTCTCCATCTCCCTCCCTCTTTCCTTTATTATCTTGCAGAATTTTGTCAGTTTTATTGGTTCTTTCTGTTTATCTCTTATTTATCCTTTCTATTGTACTTGTTCCAATTCCACGCTTTCTTTTTTAATATTGTTCTTCATTATTTACTTTCTTCCACTTTATTTGGGTCTACTCTGCTACTCTTTACCGACCTGTGAGAGTTGGATGTTTAATTAATGAAGTTTGGGCCTTTCTTCCCTTCTAATAGAAATGCCCTCTAATTCCCACTTTAGCTGTATTTCACAAAATTCAATATGTAGTATTTATTATTGTTTAGATTTCTCATTTTTTTCTTTGACTCATGCGTTATTTAAAAAAATATTCAATTTTCAAACATATGGAAGTATTTCTAGTCATCCTTTTAAAAATTTCTGACTTAATGGCATCGAGGGAAGAAATCTTGAGTTGCTTTAAGTGTTAGCTCATAGCGAGATTCTTAAACTTTCTTTGTGCACTTGGGGGACACGTGTGTTTGACTCTCATGCGCATTCTAGTTTCTGTCCTCAGATCTATTTCCTAGTGCTCTTCAGTTATATCTTCACCCAATTATCTCAATTTGCTCTTAAATCCATCTGCTTTTTAAAATTTTGATTTTACTTTTCATTTCCAGAAATTATACTTGGTTATTTATTTTTCAAATAATCAAGGTCATTGATTGAAGTTTTCTCTTTGTTCACATTTCCACTCCCTTTTTCATGTCTCGAAACATTACACGTATTTTCTTTTTTAAATTCTGTTAATTATAATATCTGTTTCTGTTGACTCTCACTTTGGCACCTTTTTGTTATTTTATTTTTAAAATTTTTTTGAGTTTTGACTGTGAGCAAAATTTCTTGGATGACAACCTGTCGGCATTATTTGAGGCCTACGGTGAAGAAGTGTTCTCCTAGACAGGATTGGTGTTTGCACTGCCACTTGCCTGCAGCACTGCCAGCCAGGACTGCTCTAAACTCCGTTCTTGGTTTGAGGTTTTCTCAGACCAGTCTGTTATACAAATTCAGGTGAAAACACAGCCCATGGTTCCAGTTCCCAGAGGCGATATTTAACTAGGCAGGCGATATTCTTCACTTCTCCCCGAGAGGAGACAGGGTATGTTTCTTTCCTTTCCACTCTTACAGCAGACATGAGGCTGCAGGAGTCTCAGCTTTAGGTGGATGGGGTTTCCGAAGAAACTGACATATTCTAGGCCTGGCTCTTGTTCCCTGTAGTTCCTGAGGTCATAAAAAATGGAAGCTCAAGGTCACCTGCATTGGGCAAATTCCCTCAAAGCAAAAGGCAACTCCAGAGCCCTGATTTTCAATTTTCACTGAGTTTTTGGCCTCTTAGGAAATCTTCACTTTCCTGCCTTCTCACCAATGTCACTAAAAGATTATTTAAATGTTTTATCCATCATTTTAAATTGCTTTAAGTGGAAGAGTCTGCTGAGGTATCTATCTAGACGGCCAGAAACAAAAGCCTGCAGATAGTTCTAAAGTTTTCACCTTATTATTGCCCACTCTTCCTGAAATCATGGGTAAATTAATTACCTAGTTTTGATGAAAAAAAATAACTTTGAGCACTAAATCCAAGCCTTTCTAACGTAATTCATTTTAGCAAGTGTTCACTAAAGATATCCTAGTTCTCAATACTGTTGGCTCACTGAGAATTATAAGACAGCAACTCCAGCCAGCCCCAGCCGTGGGGTCGGTGACTAACAGCCAATGATGATGACCAGCACAGGGTCTGCTCAGAAGATGGGTAGCACTATGCTTAGCTTTTTTATATATGTATTTTATCCATACAACTGCTGTATGAAATAGACTTATTAACATCATTTTAGAAGTGAGAAAATCAAGGCACGGAGGATTAAGTAATCTGCCCAAAGTAATATAACCAGTAAGTTAGATCATACTCAGGATGTCTGGTTATATAAGTTTGAGAAACTGCACAGAAAAACTAGAGATAACAAAAGTCAACAATCCAAGATTATATGAGGAATAAGAGTGGGAGGGAAGTCTCTAGGAAATGGTGGCTGGAAATATACAGGCGCCGACTTGAGGTAGAATGCACTCTGGGCTTCTTTGCATAGTGCAACAATCATTTTCTGGCCCTTTTATTCAGTGCACCACATGATGTGGTCACTGCACATTGGCGAGGCCTGTCCCACCCTGGATGGGACCATCTGGCCCCTCTCCTCCTGCATGGAAGGTGCTCACGGCCCCCACACAGACCCTCTTAATCCTGCTTTCTCGCTGTTACTATAGGACAGTTTTCTAGGAAATCTCCTCGGCTTCCTATGTGTCCTTTCACAGCACAGCAGCCAACGAACTGGGGATCACCGTTGCTAAGGACGAGGGGTGAGCCCGGAGGGGCTGGGTAGCTCCACCTCTGTCAGAGGCGAGTGCGATCTGCCTGCCTCCTGCCTCTGCTAATGACATTTGGGTGAAAGTAAGTGTGGGAGGGAAGATAAATCACAAGATAGTTTTTACAAAATGACTAATAAAAAAATAATGAGAACCCAATAACTACCAATTACAGGGGCAAGAGAAATAATAAAAATAATAAAGCAGAAAATGTACAAAGCCAACAATTAAGACTATTTCATGAAAAAAATACTTGCTACTCACCAAGCATTAATTCTCAACACACAAGGGCAGTAGCTGTTTATCATCTGAATTTTGCACATTAGGGAAATGACACAGAGGGAGTTAATAAGCTCCTCCAAGCTCTAGGAAACCTCAGAACCCAGATTAAAAGTTAAGCCACGCTCACTTTCAGGCTGAGATGTCATCTCTCATTAAATTCTGAATCAACCCAGAGAACACACCCCGTTTATTATTTTTCTAACACCATGTGACATTCTGGCGGAGCCAAGAGACTCTTTGGGATAAACACACTGATTAAAAAGATACTTTAAAAATGTCTTTTTTTTTTTTTTAACCCAGTGGACCAATATGTATATAAATTTCTGATCTACTGAGTATTGTAAATTTATATTTAGACATAACACAATATCAGTGGGAAATGTCTTTGGCAAATAATTACTTTATAATATATGTGGAATGTCTTTTAAATGCTTAAAGCAACTGATCCATTTTAAAGACATAACTTACAGAAAGAGGCACAATATTAATTACCAATCTGGAAACTCACTTGCACACTTATAGCCTGGAGTGAATGTTTACAGATCAAGGCAATATCAGAAAATAAGAAAATTTAATGGAAGATTTAACTACCTAAACCAAGGACCCACTTAGAGAAACCAGCTTTACTAGAGAGTCTCAAGGGGAGCTGAGTAGGTAAAGGTTTCTTCGGTCCTTCCACTAAATTCCTCTCTCCTCCTGCCCCTCCCACCTCACCTCGGCCTCACCTCTTACCGACACCTGGCTCCGCTGGGCTGTGTTTAACAGGTTCTATATCTGAGCACAAAACGGGGGCTAAACTCAAATGCCTTTTAGAAGCCACCGAGGTAATTTAATGAATTCTTCTGGGATTTTGACTCGTTCATATTTATTTTTCAAAACTCATCTGACACTTGGTCTTAGTATGAGGGAGCACTGGGGAGCAGTGGGGACTATGGCAAACGGGAGAGCATGCGCACTCTCTAAGGACATGGCTGCTCACTTCAGCCTCCCGTTGTCATGAAGTCATGTGGGTCCAGGGTCAACAAATCATTTCACAGTCCGAGATAACTGTCCTATTTGGATCTGTATATAAAATTTCCTTTAAAAAAAAAATGTTGGCAACTTGTTAAAATTCAAATAAAAACCAAAAAACCCTGTGTAGGTCAATACTGTGACCACATGCTGAATCTGGCCCCAGTTTGAGACCTGTCATACAACACATATATGCGACAGACACTGGGCTCCAGGCTTTTAGGAATGCCTGGTTTGGTTTTCCCACAACAAGGCAGATAGGCCTGGTGTGTTCCCCAGGTATGGTATGATGTGGTTGGTGGAACCTCTGCAACTCCTTCAGTATCCAAAAAGACTTCGGGGTATTGAAGACGCAAAAAAGGATGAAGCAGTAATGGTGGGGGTTAGGCGTTATTCAGCAGGCAGGAGAGGCAAAAGTGAGGTAAAAGTCCTTTCTGGCCGCTTGAACATGGGAGCAGAGCCACAGAATTACCAGCACCCACAAGGTGCGGGGCAAGGCGGTCTGTCAGCAAAGTCGCCTGCTCCTGCCATTTCCTGAGCTCCAACTACAGTGTCCATTTTAGTCTCTCTGCCGTTGGGTTTCCGGGCCCACAAAACAAAATCTTCCTCTGACCTCCAGGGGGCGTGAGAGAGGGAAAGCCTGGTGGTGCCTGTAACTCACTGTATCAAGAGAGTGGAAACCCAGGTTTGTCCAAGAGCCTGGACTAGCATCCTCACCTCTTTCCCCAGCATGCAGTGTCTGGCCTCCAATGTGCCTTTTCCCTGTCCCCTCGATCCTCCTTACTGCTCCCGCTCCCATCAAGACCAGCAACAGAGGCACCTGCTCTTAAGCTTTTCAAGGGCTGACCATTTAGAAATGGACTTGCAGATTTGCCTTCGAGCTGAGAGTCCTCGGGACAAGAGTCCTAGAGACAAGAGTCCTAGAGAGGCCACAACGGTGAAACAGATGGACACCCAATCACAAAGGACTCAGAACACTTCGTTACAGGGAGTGTCAAGGTACCGACTGCCAACTCTCTGGAGCACCCAGTCAGACACACCACTAAGCCTCCCAAAGCCGTGTTTCCTCACCTGTAACACAGATCATGCAGCTGGCTACCCTGGACCGCTGGGAGCATTGAAAGAAGTTAACTTGGCAAAGCTTATGGTGGGGCTTTGATAATGTCAGTTGTCACCATGTGCCTCCTCCTGCATGTTCCTCTCCCTACACAAAAGAAACTAATATATTTAGACATATTTTTTTAAAAAAAAGTCAAAGCAGAGAATTTAACTAGAAAACTCAGCCAGAAAGCATATGACCAGGAAATGGTGGCTGAATATCTAGGGTATGCTGGACATGGTGCTGCTCTCGAGAGAAGGGAGAACCTGGCCCAAAGTGTAGGAAGAAGGGATAGAAAAGGAAGGAAGAAACCACAGAGAGCCGTGAGCTCTATGGGCACTGGCTCAGGTCCTGACATCTTACCTCTGCTGCTTATCATAGTCATGGGACCCAGGTCCAGAGTTGGATCATTGGGTTAATCCCACAAGCGGCAGCGCCAAGGAGCAAGCTGGACCTTCCAAGGAGGGCACAACCACCGCCACACAGAGCACTCGGGCAGGCAGCTTGGTGGCAGGAGTGCAGCCATGAAGTTCCATGGGACTGGCCATGGAAACCGGGAATTAAGGGGAGAGATCGACAGGTGGGGAGTGCCTGGACCAGAGTGCTAGGCATGACCAGCATGCTCTCGGATCATCTAAAGGGGCTCGGCCAGCAGGGGCACATCTCACTATGCTCAGTGCCTCCGATCCGTGACACTAGCGTCCTAATGGACCCTGCTGTCAGCGATGGATAAACATTGAGCTAATAGTGTCAAATAGCATTTGTATTGCTGAGATGGCTTCATCTGTTCCCTCTCCTGGTACTCTACAAGCCAAAAATTGAAATTTGGACAGACAGGTCAGCTCTGGAGAGCTCCTCTTGCAGAAATCTCATGGAAAAGGAACAATTATGTCAAGACTTCCTAAACAGACAGATGAGGCTGAGCTTATGAAACCTCCACCACAACCACAACTGCCACAAGAAGCTGCTTCTCAACCTGCTCATCTTGGAAAGGCACGCAGTTCCCTGAGAAACACATGGAAATGTATGTCACCCCCTTGCAGTTTCAATAGCTTTCATTCATTCATTGAAAGCACACTTCACAATGAATTACCTTATTCATTAGAAATCCTGCAGAAGGCCAGTGAGAGGTGAAGGTTTGGGGGAGTATCTGTTAGTTTAGCATCTGGAATATAATCCAAGAATGAAACCACACTGCTAGATTTCACCCAAGCTCCCTCTGGGTGCTGACGGCAGGGTCAGAATGGAATTCTTGGTTTGGGTTTCAGTTCTAGGGACATCTGTCGTTATCAGAGCATGCTGCAGAATCCTCTGTCTGGGGAACATCTGTATTTCGGGGTTCCTCTAACGCAGCACCAGACACATGGTAATGAATGGATTTCCTGGCTCTCTCTGGCTCTATTTTAAATTGTCATCATTTTAAACCATGAAATATGTCAAGTGATAATTAAACCTCACTACAGACAGGTACTGTGAAAATGATTAACTTTTACCATTTCCCCTGCATACATTTTTAATATGCCGAATCTCCACGGTATGGGATTATCCCATTGATAAATGAGAAAAAAATGTCTTATAATAACTTATTTTTATAAGAACCAAAACAGGACTAAAACTCTATGCCTCCCCACTGGGTTTTAATTTGAAAACTTCTGCTGAAAATTCACAGTGACAGAGGAGGCTGCTGGAGGAGTCCAGTCCTGCCTTAATTAGCTGCGTAACCTGGGACAAGTCCTCTGCCACCTCTGAGCATCCATTTCCTCATCTGGCAGATACCTGTGATAATATCTTCACTCCACCTACCTCAAAGATTTTCGTGCAAGTGGATTAAGTGAGAAGACACAGGAGAAAACTCTTTGAGCAAAAAGCAGCCTATGAACACTATCCAAGCATAAGATGTTATTATTTTAAATTCTGTATAAAAGGGAAACATGATATGCTAGCACAGCTTTACAGACCTTCTGTCTTAAAAAAGAAAAAAAAAAGAAAGGAAAGAAAAAACCTCAACTCATTTTATTTGCAGCTGAATCTAAGCATTAGATTAGATCTGACCCTGTCTGATAAACAATTCCTCCTAGCCACAGGACTTCCGTGTGGTGCCCAAATATGCAGTGACTTTGTACAAATGATGAAAATTCAAAAGAAGCCGACTAGCAGCTGGATGGGAATGCTGCTTCCAGCAATAAAGAGAGCAAGTCATGGCTAAAATTAGTAAAGCAAACAGACTGACATGTATTTTTACTCCCACAACTCATTTTCCAGACCTGTGATTTTTTTTTCTCAAAGGCCCATTTCTCCGGAACGTGGCAGTCCCATTTCTCCCCAGCAGTAGCCCACCTGTGGGTTCCCCGGCCCTAACCCTGAGGATATTTTAGCCACAGAATGATGAGTCCATGTTTGTGAATATGAATGTTTCAATCAGAATCGAACAGCATTTCCGAATTCCATCGAGACTGTGCCTTCCTGAATGACCTCAGTTAAACTTATATCAATTCTTAGATCAATTTCTTTCAGCATTCAAAGGGTTCCCTATTTCTTTCTATTTACAAAATAAGATTGCAATGCTGATGGCAGAGGGTGATTATGAGGACTAAATAAGAGACTGAATGTGAAAATTTTTCCATTAAGAAGTGTCCCAATCTGAGTTTATATTAAAGCAGTGAGTAAGCCTTCGCCCCTAAATTAATGTGTGGACAAATGAGAAACTGCTTATCATAAAGTGTTTCCAAACAAGAGCTCAGGTCCCACCACTCCATCTGTGTCCCCACCTGCCATATAATACCCATGTGGAAACAGCAGCACTTTCCAAAGAAAGAAGAAGAGCTCTTATAAAATATGGAAATTAAAGCTTCTGAGAAACTCATGGACTTAAATAGTGAAGTTTCCGCCAGGAGGAATTTGCACAGTCGCTTTTGGTCCTTATGCCCTTTGGCTGAAGGGCTAAAGAAAGGAGGATATGTTGGAATCTAAATGAACAATAACACCTCCCACAGTTTGGACCAGTGGATGCTCGATGCACCTTGCCAGGCCACTGCATCCATCATAGCAGAAGTGGGTAAGAAAGCAGGAGATCCAGTAACCCAAGGCAGCTGTGATTAAGAAGCAAACAACAGAACGAAAATGCCCTGTATTTGTCATTAGAGATCTGGATTCGAATGCACACTCCCTTATAAGCTCCTGTGGCCTCAGGTCAGCAATGTCACTTCTTAGCCTTGGTTTCCTTCTCAGAAGATGGGAGAGAAGATACGCTTCCTCACTGAAATGCTAGGTGAATACTTGCTGGGCTTTACTCGCCTTTGAGGTAAGAAGCCTTGGAGGTGGAGAATGTGACAGACACCCAGATATGAAGTAGTTAAGTAAATGGCATAATGGACTTTTTTTCAACCTTCCTGCACCCATGTATCTTAGTTGGTCAGAGCCCTAGGTGTCAGTTGGGGATCCACCATCCACCCATTCTCGTGACCTCCTGACTACAGAGGCATGTGGCTGTGACCCTTGCTAAGCCCGGCTGCATGTAGCATGCACCTGGCCTCGTCACTGGCTCAGGAGGGGCACATGATCAAGCATGTCCAATCCAAGTGGATCTTAGCACTTTTGTGGGAAATATCAGACCAGAGCCTCTCTCTCTCCCACAGGACTTGCAGTTGAGAGGCAGAGGAGGTTGGCACTCACCGTGAAGGAAGGCAACAGTGTGGGGTGAAATGAAGAGATTTACCAGGTTTTTATACCCTGCATCAAGTGTGCCTGAAGCCATCACCCCTCACCCTACCATCCCCTGCCTGTCTAGTTACAGAAGCCAATAAGCTCCTCTATTTGCTTAATCTAGGTGGGTTCGGTTTTGCTATTTGCACCAAAATGCACCATAGATAGTCAAAAGGAGACCCTCTGCTGATAGAACTATCCTTTGGAGAAAAGAGCCTGAGACAGTGCCTTCCCCAGAACACTGAGCTGTTCTCCCCGGCCCCATGTCTGTCTACACTGAGCTCTCGCACTCGGCTGTCGGCCCATCTGTACAATACCTGGCCATGTGCAGGCACAACCAGGTGACCTTTGTGTTTAGTGCAGCGGTCCCCAACCTTTTTGGCACCAGGGACTGGTGCTCCTATAAGAACCTAATGCCTGATGATCTGAGGTGGAGCTGAGGCAGTGATGCTAGCGCTGGGGAGTGGCTTGCTTGCTGCTGCTCACCTCCTACTGTGTGGCCTGGTTCCTAACAGGCCACGAACCGGTACCAGTCCACAGCCTGGGGGTTGGGGACCCCTGATCTAGAGGACACTCATACATATTCTCAACTGATACATTCACTGACGTGCGTGCTCTGTAGGGGCAGGGACCATGTTTTGTCATTGCTGTACACCAAGCAAACACTAGTATGCCCAAGGAAACTTCCATTAGCACTCAGTAAAACTTCAAGAAACCCTAAGAATGGCACTTGCCTTTCCACAGGAGCCGATTCTCCTTTAGAAGGAGTAACTTTGCTTTAGACCCCATAGGGGTGAGAGGGCAGTTGAGGGGCCGGGGACTCCCCACAGTGGCCTCCAGAGAATGGGGCAGGTGGGCAACGACTGGCTCAGGTACGTGCCCAGGTGAGCCAGCAGCACGCACCAGCCAACCAGGCTGACTGTACTCAGGTCTGACCTCTCCCTGTTGATTGCACCTGTGTCCCAGAAGACCGGGGGTCACTGTCGACATCCCACAGAGCCAATGGCCAGTCAGAACCTGCTCACTTCTGCATCACATGTTCCCTGACTTCTTGGAGAGGATAAGGCAAACTTACCTTCCTTCATGCAAAATTCAACATTTGGCAAAGCGTTTTCTACATGCAGACCCTGAAGCGTCTCTGGGGACCCACTGGCAGCCCTGGCCAAGAGGAACTATAACTGTAAGAGGAGTGTGCAGAGAACCACCAGCTAGGCTGACGGCCGAGGCTGCCTGGTCTGCAGGGGCCGCCAAGGGCATAGTGGCTCTTCACCAAGCTCAGGGGACACACCGTGAAGCCTTCACTGCGGGGGAGAAACAGGCCAATGGCTCCGTGGCAGTGAGCTCTCAGAGGTGAGCAGGGCCAACCAGAGAGCACACACCGGCAGGGTACTCAGCGAGGTGGCCCTCACTGGAGATCATTTCCAGTTTTGGCTCTGTTCCCGCTGAAGCTGAGAGATTAAAGATTTGTTAAGAGACAACACGATCTGCAAATAAGAAGGCTTTTTTTTTAAAGAGTTGTTAAAAGATAAACTAATTCTGTTGACAAGAAAAGAATTAGAACATAACGGTCAGCTGGATTCTGTACCTCGTTGCCTAATAAGGATTGCTGAGCAGCCACGAGACAAAAGAGACAGAAACAAATGATTTTTAAGTCACAGATAATTAACCCCAGAGGACTGCTGATGGCACATTAATGTTGCTGGGGCAAATGGCTCAACGTGACTAAAAAGGGCTACAGTGTTTATCTGGAGAAGATAATTCAAAGGGCTCTTGAAAAGCAGAGAAACTCCTTTTGGCTTGGGGTCCAGGCAAGGGGTAAAGATGAAAAATGTCAACATTCAGTGCTGGGATCTTGGAGAAGAGAGGCAAGCCTCCCAGCAAGGATGGGGTCTCAGCAGGGCTGGCGGGAGTGTCACTGCCTCCCCCGCGGGCCTGACTGGTGAGCTCGGTGTTTAGGGCAGTGCTGTCTTGTGGGTGCCTCACCTTACTATCCTTATGAACCTGCAGTGGCTCATGCCATTTGGGGGTTATGACGTCTTAGGGAACATGACACTCTTGTCCCACAAATTCCAGATAGGGACCTGTCCCCACGGTCTGCAATGGCACCCCCAAGGAGACTCATGGACAAGCACAACCCTCTGTACAGGGTTCATGACCCTGCTCAGACCTACCGGCTACAGCTGGTCTTGCCTGTCACAACAGCAGAGACTTAGCTCATTTGCATGAGCACCTTTTAAGTACTTTTTGGCAGGGGGACACACATGCTGTCAGAAAGAGCATAGTACCTCTCTGAGGATGGTTGTAAAGGAGAGGGCAACTCCCCAGGCAGTGGCAGGAAGAATAAGCACAGAAGATAGGACAGAGGCACCCTGGAGCCGCACCACCTGGCAGCCTTTACGAGAAGTGGATATGTTACAGAGAGCTGGGTCACCTTTGGGATGTACCGGGCATCTAACGCTTTTTCAGTGCTCACTGCATGTAAGGGGCAAGGACCAGGAGGAAGAGCCTTGATCCCTGCTCTCCTAGGACTCCGTACACAGCAGCATGAGAGCTGTCCCTAGAGCACAGGCCACAGTCACCAGGTGAGTGGTGTTGTGGTCAAGTGAGGAGTCACACACCTGTAGTTCAAACAGCAGCACAAGTAGCTCCCATTATCAGCCCTGAGCTGTACACAGGTGGATCCTGCTTCTTCCAAATCACTGGAAAGCTGGAATCAGCCAGGAGATAGGATGCAACAGCCATGTACACAGAGCCTGGAAGGCCTTTGATCAAGGAAGATCATGTGCAGGGCCAGAAGTGAGAACTCATGCTCGCTTGGACTGTCTTAGTCCAGTGCTGGTCTTCCCAGGCCCAAGCATTTGGAATAAACTTGGGGAAGCCTGGGGAGCAGAAGCTTGGGGTTATCCACATTCCGAGACTCCTCTGGCTAATGCTGTGTTCGGTCCTTGGGGAGGGCCCTTGTCTGCCCTCCCTGAGCTTTATTACAACACAGTAATTGAAGGAAAAAGTGAGGAGTCAGTAACTGTGATGCTCAAGGGTAATTTCTGACCACAGTGCCCAGAAAGCCCCTGTCTGGGGAGAGGAGTTCTATGTGTGCTTGTCTTTAACTTCTTATGACATCGTCAAGAAGGGAGCTGTCTGGCCCTTCTGATTGTAGAGAGAATTCGAGCAGAAAGTTAAAGAGAGACTCTGACAGAGGGGAGGGATAGGGCTGGGCTAAGTTTTAGAAAATTCTTCATAGGAAAAGTCAACAGGCTATACCATGCACGGTCATGTGCAAGTCTGCTTGGAGACAGAGGAATGGACTTGGTGTCTTGAGACATTCCTCACTCTAAGTCTGAGGCCAGACTTAGAGGTGCAGGATAAGGGCCATAATGGAGATTACCGACCTCACCGGCACGGAGGCCACCACCCACACTGTGTCAAGTGCTCGCTACTCCCAACCCTTCCCCACAACATCTCCATGAAGCTGTGAGGGGCACCGATTGCATACTGCCAGCATCTTTCCTCTGATGACCAAGCCTGTCCCCCTTCCCCAGTGTTTGATTGAGGGTGATTTTGCAAACCCCAAGGGGAGAACTTGTGACCTTGCCTGGCCAGTCACAGTATTCCATCCCCTCCCTGCCACAGCGATCAATTTAGGGCTTGAGTCACGACACAAGACCAACACATCAGAATCCTCACTGAGACGTTTCTGGTGTCATTTGCAGGGGTGCGGGGAAGCAGTTGCATCCTCCGGGTTGAGAGCATCAGGACTCTATGAGCTGCAGCTGCTTACAGCCATCCTGCAAAGTTGCACGAAAAAGGCCAACAAGCCAAGAGAAAGAAGGATGGGCAGCATGTGAGAGTCACATCAGCTGCTCCCAAAGCCAGACCCACCATGGGATTCTGCCGTTTCATGAGCCTCTCAGGCTTTAGCCAATGCAAGTTGGCTTTCCACAACCCCAAGTTGGGACTGTACTATTACTATCCCCATTTTATTTTCAGGTGATATTGAGTAACTAGCCCAAAGTTACACTGTAAGTGGAGAGGTGGGATTCTGCTGCCTGCCAATTGGTCATGATAAAACTGGGTACCAGCTGCGCCATCCACTTCCCACTCAACCTGGGGCAACTCGATACAATATAGTTTTCCAGCAACTGAAAAAGAACGGCACTACCCAGAAAGGGTCGATTTCTGCAAAGTTAGAAATCAGAGACAGATGTCACTCCCAACTTTTTGGAGCCCAGTGACTGTAGGAGAGAACATAAACTCCACTGCATGAGAGTGAGGGCAGGATGGGGAAGGTAACTCCATCTCTTTCCCCAGATGGAAGCCTTGATTTGAAAATGACCCACTGCCCCAGGCACTGTCAAATCCAGACGGCTCCCTTTTAAATTTCCTACATCTGCAGCCATTAAAGAAGTTACCTCAAAATAAGCTAGAAGTTTATTAATCTGTTTTATGGAAGAGAGTCAGCCACTTCACATTATACCAAGATAGATTATGCAGGCAACTGAGAGATCCAGAAAACAGCTGCTAGACAAAATCAAAATAAATGGTAAACAGAATGCAATTCTTGATAGCTGAGGTTCTCCCAGATGCAGAGAACTATAAAGGGGCTATTAGAGGCAGCTGCCAATTACAAACTAATTCCAAGGGTTTTCAGAAAGTGAGGCTCTCCTTACACACTCGTGGCTGGCAGATCATGTTTATTTAGGAGATGCACATTGCCTGGGAGCCAGAGCCACCCTGGTGCTATTTGTGATTGTCACTCCCCTTTTTCTTTTTCCCTGAAGACAGCAGCATCCCTCCTTTCAGGTCTCCCTCACAGCCCTGCTGGAAGCCAGGCCAGCCTGGTCTGGATGGGAATATGTGAGTAAGCCATCGGGGGGTAATGCAACGTGACATTGGTGCCCACCCGAAAACTCAGCTTCTAATCACAGCACAATCACAGACATCTGGAATAGCTCGCAGATCACCCCATGCTCCTAAGAGATAGCTGACAAGGGCTGAATTATCCCGGCCACTTGCTCAGCTCACTCAAGTGTTCTTTCATGGCTGTAATTCAACATGATGGGATCAGTTAGAGAAAAGTACTGGTTTGAGCAGATGAATTCTGGCAGTCATAATCAGCACCAGCCCTCCGAGTGGACATGGGAGTGTCTTGGAGAGTGAGGTTGGCACCTTTTGCTGAAGCTTCAGAAAAAGCTGAAATTAAATTGCAGGTGTCTAGGGGGAGATATAAAAACAAGTGCACTGGAAAGCAGATGAAGCAGCAGCCAGCTCTCCTTCCCCAGGAAGCTAGCACAGGTGAGTCCCAGGGCACAAGGACAACACAAAACTGCCCTGAAGGTGGAAGAGCTTCATCTAGCTGCAGAGGCGTATGTGTCCTTCCCAAAAGACATCCTACCAGTCTTGCAGTCCTGCCACAATCTCTGGTGCTACATCTCTTTCCAGGTTCCCCTGAGAGTCCTCACCACAATCTAACTTGGAAATGAAGCTCTCCTAGGAAGTTTTCTTCCAAAATCCTCCCTCAGATCTCTGGGCAGGGCAGTGGACATGTTAGTACAGAAGCCTCTGGATGTGATGAAGCAAGGATGACAAGTCATTAAAGCCACTGCCCCCATCAGAGAGAGGGTCAGTGCATCAGAGGGACATTGGTCCAAAGGAAGTCCTTGTTCTTACTAAAATTAGCATGGATAGGAAGGAAGAAGTGTCGTGTGCAAGGTGCTATCTGCTCTGCTCATGCCATGGGCTGCTGAGAGTCACGAGTTAGGAGGCTGGAAGTTAGAAATCCAGGTGTTGGCAGAGCATGCTCCCTCTGAAGGCTCTAGGGAAGAATCTTTCCTTGCTTCTTCCTGGCTTCTGGTGATTGCCAGCAATCCTTGGTGTTCTGGGCTTACAGACTCATCGCTCCAATCTCTGCCTGGATTATCACATGGCATCCTCCCTATGTGTCTGTGTCCAAACTTCTCTCTTATGATAAGGATAACACACACATTGGGTTAGGGTCCACCCTAACCAGTATGATCTCATCTAAACTTGTCACACATTTGCCAAGACCCTACCTCTAAATAAGGTCACCTCTACTGGTCCTGGGTTAGGACTTCAACATAGCTTTTGCAAGGAAACCAATTCAACCCATAACACCAAGCCTCTATGAACAGGGACCACTTTCATCAACGCATCAACCGGGACTATCCAATGGATGTCCTCAGAACACTCTTTAAAAAATTTCTTTCTGGACCCAAAGTATTCAGTGCCTCACTCATATATCACTAGGCAGGATCAGAGTGAAAATAAAATGTACACAAAGCAAGTTGTAGCTTGCACTTAATTCAAGAAACAATTATCAAGCAACTACAGGCCCTGAGGTTGGGCTGTGAGGGATTTGGGGGTGGATGAGGGGAAGGTCACTGCCCTAACCTCTCAGATAAGGCAGGTCTAAGCTAAATGCTTCAAGAAAGAGAGTTGGCAGGGATGAGGGAGAAGAGGCATTGGACAATGATGAGGGACAAAGAGCATGCAGGCTGTAAGAACAGTGTGAGTAAGGTCAGAGGTGGGAAAGCTGGGTTATAGTCTAGGAACCACAATACCACTGGACCCAAGGCTGGGATGAGTGCAGAGGGAACAAGGCAGACAGCAGGTCTAGGACACACAGTACACTCACGTCACCCCACTATGAGTCAGCCTGGACTCTATTTCCACTGCTAATATTAACCCCTCAAACTTCTCACTTCACAGACTTTGTCATGTATTATGAAGTTGCAATTGGTCATCTAGTTGTAGCACTGAACCCTGGATGGGACTGATACTCCTGAGGGAGGTGTATATTAAAATAAAAAATAAAAAATAAAAAAACAGGAAAATATCTTAGGTTTTGTGGTCCAGAGTCTCTCCAACCTCTCCAGGATCTCTTGGGCTTGGTAAACTGAACAAAAAATTTTCTCCTCTTTCAGTTCCAGGTCAAGTCAGAGCTAAAGAACCAACCTTAAATACTGGTGGCTAGACAATAAAATTTTATTTGTGTTTGTAAGAGTAATAATTTATTGAAATATTCACAGGGCCTCTATTATTTTCATACTCATACACTGCTCTCGAGGATGTTAACAGCCCCACTAACCAAGCCAGTAAATTTTCAGACACAAAAATACTTGTAACCAAACTGCAAGGTCCCACTCTTCCTCCCTGCCAGGTTATAAACACTGACATCAAGACACTGGGCTACTTCAGGAACTCTCAGAAACTCAACTTTGACAGAAACAAGCAAGAAAGACATCGGTTCGTAATAGGAAGAACAAAGTTTACATGATGTCAAGACAAATTTGCCAATACAAACTCAAAGCATATTCTCCCAGTCAGCCAGCTGTGAAAGCTCCTGCTTTGAGGAGCAAGGAAGTATGGGTGAGGAGAGCACAGCCTGACCATGCCTTTGCTCATCCTCAGTATTCTAGGGATTTGGAGCCTTGAGTCCAATTAGACCTTTTTATGTCTTTGAGCAAAAATACACATGGTCCTCTCATACCCCCGTTTTACTATTTACATTTCTAGCACAAGGACAATAAGATTCCAAAACAGTTAAGATTTTATGTTACTCTTTAACACAAATTCATTCCAAACATTCACACTCAGGGGTACTGACATGAACAGAATATGAATAGAACAGTATTCAAAATAAAAGTTCATGCCAATTTCTCTCCTTGTGGGTATTTTTTCCAATTTACATGGTCATCACGCTCATTGTGAACACAACTTTTAAGAAAAAACATGCCTCACTTGCCCCACCCAATTTCATTTAATTTTGATACCCAAACTATGTGATTTACCTCTGAATGCAATTCAGAGGACACTGAGTCCAAAACCAGAGACAATGGCAAATGGGAATGGAAGCCAGAAGTTCATCCTAGAGCCAGGTTAACCACATCCTTTGAGTCCATGGTTCCAGCACCACGGACAGCAGCAAATAACCTGTACTACCAATAGATAGTATGGAAAGCTCAGGTCTCTAAGCTCTAGAAACACACTTGAGTAACATGGCCATTCTATGTCTTTTGTTGTTAAGAACTAATCAGGATGTTAGATTTATGAGTCAATATGAAATCTGCTCACTTTTTAAAGACTGCCACTCTTCAGAGACATTGCCGCAGAGAAGGATGTGGTTAAGGCTAAAATCAAAGGCCAGATCTTAGACCAAGAACTCACTTCAGTTTTGTACTTCATCCTCCCTTCCCTGCAATAAAGGGACTATTGGTGATAATTTCATAACTCACACAAAAGACATCCTCTTATTAGAGACTAGGTATTACCGCAAGTGAATAAGGGAAACTTCAATTTCCACTAAAAGGTTTCAGAAATTACCACCCATATATACTTACCTCAGAGACTAGAAAACAAATGTGCTAGAGGAACTCTAGTGAGGAAAATAGAACACAATGGAATTGTTTCAAAAGGGAGATTAACTGGTTAATTCTATTTCAGCTTAGCTAAAGCTGTAAAAATCTAATCAAAAATATTTTTTCACAGTGGCATCTTTTCTCATACATTGAAATACCTCAAATTGGAAATCATTATCTTATTGTTGATGCTGTTTTTGTTGGGTGAAACTAAATGACATCAAACTTTGCTCAAAATGGGGCTTAATGTGAGAGACTGTACACATGCTCAGGAAGGAGCCAGTTCTCCAGACCCCACTTCTTGTACTTAAGGCAGAAGACATGTTCTCACAAGCAAACCTGGCTTTCACTTCTTGCAGTCCTTAGAACCCAAGTGCCAGATGGTCAGCACCCAGAAAAGGCCACATGAAATTTTGAGAACAGGCCACCCATAGTCTGAAGTTCATCTTAGCTTCAACAAAGTATTTCCAAGATATCAACACTGAGGATGAAATGAGTATGAATGCATTTCCCTACCTTCTCTTCTTGTGACTTTGAAGCTTCTGGATTCCTGCAAGAAAATAAAGACTGTGATTTTGAAGAATAACTCATGTGCACAGATATCTGCAAACATCTCACCTCTTGTTAGCCGTTTATTCATGAACCATGTCATAAAAACATGACATTCATCAATGCTGGGTCTACTAAACTCTCTACTTATGTAGAGAGTTTATATATACAGATATGCACACATCTGTAAATGTAAACAAGTTGTTGCTTTGGAGGCTTAGGAAAAAAGAAAATATTGTTAACCATGCAGCTTGTAATGAGCAAAATCAACTCTCACAGTCTTCCTTATGTGGAATCTGGGTGGTGCCAAGTGTTAAGGAAGACCTCGTTCCAGAATGATGCCCCCACCCTCTACCTAGACTACAGGTGTTCATAGGGCCTGGAGTCACTGTGAGTAGACAAGGGCCAGAATTATCTGACCAGCAGCAGGTTCTGATTAGTGGTGCCATGATGAAGACCAGTATTGCTCCTATGTAGGTCACTGGTATGATCTGGTGATTGATTACACTCAACTTACTAATTTCCAAAGGATAGGACCTAACAGACAATATGGATAGCCAGTCCATGTCACTGATCAATTAAGCCCTCAGTTTTCTTTCATTTAATCTCATTTTCTTACTACGTACAGGGCAATAATCAAAGTGTTTCAGAAGCTACATGGGTAAAACAAAGCTCCTGCACTGAAGATATTCACAGTTGAACAGGAGGCTACAGAGCAAACACAAATTACTGAGAAATAAAAGGGTGATTTTTGCCTTGATAAATACCAGTCCATTCACATTCAGGGGGGAATATAAGGAAAAGAGTTTTTTTAAAGAACTTTTCAAAATAGCCCTGAACAATGGGCAGGATTTCAGACAGGAATAAGGAAGGGAGGGTGCACCAGGAAGAGGTAATGGCTTAAGAAAAGATAGGGTACGAGAAGAGCACAGAGCATGCTTAGGGAGGAGGAAAAGGCCCAATGAGAAGTAACAGGGGGAAAAGATTGGAAACATTTATTTTAGTTTTATAACTAATAAAAAGTATCTACGATTCATCATAAATGACCAGTTGAGGATAAAAAGCCTAATATTGAGAGTGAGCTGAAAATCTGTACTAGCAACTGAAGAAGAGATAAAACGCCAAACTTGGGCCAACCCTTCACCATCACAGCCAACAAGACCGTTCAGCACCTACAGTTTTTAAACAAATGACATTGCCTTTCTTACCTTAGCATCCTTGTCTAGCATCGTTTTGGGGTCAAGAGGAGGAGGCAATATTAGAGAGAAGACAGAGGAGGCATTGAGAAGTTTGTCCTCCCCAAATTACTCTCTCTTACTGCCACCTCTGTAGCGAGTCAAAAGCCCGACTGGAGGCCAGTAGAAGATACATGTCATAGGCCAGCAGCCCATCAGCCCGGCACGATTAACCAAATGAGCTTCTGGAATGCTGGTTCCTGAAGGGTCATTCGCTGGCTCAGGGTTCAGAGGAGGGAGCGTGGAGAGTGTTAAGTGCAGGGAGAGATATGAAAGCCATGAAGCACACCATGCACAAGGCAAATGCAATTCCTCCCACGCAGCTCCTCAGCTCCTTGCCTCAGGAAATAACTAGTGTTTGTGTAACAGGAACAATTCATAATCAAATTTTACAGCTCTAGAAAGAACTTTATGGAAGTTTGATTGCAACCGCATAAAATTTATAAATTAACTTAGAGAAAGCTAATATCTGTATAACATATCTTCTTATTTAACGACATGGTATTTTAAATAATTTGGGAATATATTTGCAATATATATGTATATGTGACAAAGCACTCATCTGGAATAGAGAAAATACTTTTGGCAAACACAAATACAAATAACCTAACTGAAAAATGAGCAAAAGACTCGAATAGGAACTTCCCAAGTTAAAAACACAATAAAATACTGCTATACAGACACCCCGGGGGTTGGGGGACCTGATAATACCAAATGTTTATGAAAATGTGGAGCAATTATAATTCTCAGACTCTTAGGAGAACGAGCACCAGCAGTACCCTCCTCACTGGTCTGAGCCCCAGGTTTACAGGGCTCCTTCCCCTGAGATGAGAGCTGCTTCCTGCAGTTACTGCTCTTGATTATCTCAGTGGTTCCTTTTGGGCTTTTTAACCCTTTAATATCTGTTTAGCCAATTCCCTATCTTAAATTCTATTAAAATAACTGCCATGATTTCTGTCTTTGTGACCCAACAATTCCTCTGCCAGGTAAATGTCTAACATGACTTCGTTCACGTGAGCACCAAAACCCATGTATGAGAATGCTGATCGCAGCATGATGGGTAATAGCCAAGGACGGGGAACAACCCAAATGTCCACTGACAGTAGAACGGATAAAGATTGGCATATCCATACAGCATACAAGTGCACAGTAATGCAGAACAGACTCTGAAATGTGTAATAACTTGGATAAATCTTACAGATGTAATGTCGAGTGAGAGAAGGCAGATATGAAAGAATACAATTCATAGGGTTTCGTTTTTACAGATTTCAGAAACAAACAAAAGCAATATCTAGTGATAGATTGGCGATCACTTTTGGGAAAATAATGACCCGAGGGGCCACGAAAGTGGTTTTTGGGGTGCTGGGAATGTTCTAAATTATGATATTGCTGGTAGTTACATGTGTGTATTCACTTTGTAAAAATTCATCGAGTGCTACCCTGAAGATGTGTGCACTTTCCTATATATTTTATATGCTTCGGTATAAATTAAAAAATAAAATACCCAACAGTACATAAGAGAAGCTTGTTGAAGAGGGGGAATGGATCATACTCCCTAATTTACAGATGAGTAAGGTTCTACTGAGCGGAGGCTGCAGCTTGCTGAGTGTCTGTCACACGAATAGTAAATGGCCAAGTTGGGGCCAGACTTAAGTCTCGGAAATCCTGCCACTACACTCTGCTGCCTCAAAGCTAATACTCAATGAATATTCATGAGACACATGACAGGGATTAAAAGTTGGGGCTCTGAAGTCGGATGGATCTGGACTGGATCTTGGCTCATTCCCGACGGCTGTACCTCTGCCACCTTCACTGAGTGGTTCCACCTTCTTAAACCTCAGTTTGTTCATCTGTAAAATAAGGCAGTAATGGCACCTTCCACACAGAGTAGTTGTGCTGGTTAAGGGAAATAATAAGCCTACAACATGCTGAGCACAGTGGTTGGCAAATAGCCGTCCTCAAATGGTGGCTGTCATCAACACTATTGTTATTAATGAAGATAGCTAAGGGAGAGAAATGGCAAGATCATCTGCGGAAGGCAAATGAGTTCAATGGCTCCATCAAATATTGAGGCTAAAAATCTGTCATTCCAGTACCTGAAATTCAACCCCCCAAAATCTGTTACAGAACTATACAGGACAAAATTCACTGACATAAATGACACCAGGGCCCCAGGTGCATTGCCTAAGGAAAAAAATTATTTGTTGCAGAAGCTTCAAACCCAATGGCTATAAATGAGACTTAGCGCATGGGCATTATTGAATGACTAAATTTCTTTAACTAAAAATCTAATTTTATTATGGTATAAATCACACTTTCTTGAAGTAGGGAATTAATTTTAGATTTTTCATTCACTGTTCATAACCTTTCCATGAATTTGACAGCCAAATCATTTTAAATGTCATTTAACCAATACAATACAACAGCTTTATTCCTCATTGTGCTCTTCCTGAATCCATTATCTTCCACTATAATGTAGAAGAACTTAAGTAAAAAATTATCATTCCATAAAGCTGTATTTTACTGTGCAGTTGAACTGCATAATCTTTATTTTTGAATCAATATAATGTGAGTGCTGAGTAATATTTTTCATAATTCAAAAATCGATTACAGATTTTCAGCTACCAAAAAACAGTTTGAGAGTTGCTGAAAGAGTATGAATGAGGATCCTCAGATTCCATCCCTGCATCCCTCTCACTTCCGTTTTAGGTGTACTCCAAATTTTAGGCTGGGTGTGAGGCTCAGGAAAAAGGTGGTGGAGCCTGGCCACAGACCAGAATCACAAGTCCTCATCCATGTATCCAGCCATCCTTGGTTGGAGACTGTCTTAAGTCTGTCCCTTGAAATTATATGAGATTCAGTGGCTTCTGGGAAAATGTTGGCTCAGTAGGTTAGAAAGAGAGGAGTTAAAAGCAACCACCATTAAAAAAAGGAAAACAATAAGCTGAAAGGAGCTCAGTGTGGCCAGGTCTGTGTAGACAAAGCAGAGGTGAGCCTGGCACAGAAAGGGCACAACCTCCTGAGGTGGGCAGCTGCTGGCCTCAGCTCCTGCCAGTGTCCTGATGGTCAGCTCAGGACCACTGGTAACTCAGTCCAGCCTCAGAGAGGCATAGAATGCCCCTGCTTCAGAGCTCCCCAAGCCTCAAGTGCCTGAAGAAGCTACAAAGGAAGCCCATGTATTTGATTTATAAACCATTTGGTACAAGAGAGATGGAAGCTTTGCTTAACAGTACTAATCAATACTGACATTCTGACAACCAAATTCTAAGGTTTTCATAACTGAGATGCTCTTAAAACTAATGCTTCTTTAATAATCTTTCTTGCAATTTTTCATTCATTCATTTGAATTTTAAAAACTTGACTCTAACAACATTCATTTTTTGCTAGCAAGACACTATTCTACAATTAAAACCTTCACTTGGACTGACAGGATACAGCTAAATAGAGCAATGCCTTATTTGGCATGTATTCCATTACTGGCTCCCATTTACTGAGCACACACCAAGCATTTTGGACACTTTATCTCATTCGTATCATTCAGGTAAAGGCAGAAGGAAAATCTTCTTCCTGTTGTTAGATTTTGCAGCACATCATGTCTGAGCCTTCAAAGCCAGATGAAGAGATGGTTAGGGGATTAACCCTACACTCAAGGGCTAGTTTGAGAGCCAAGTGAATAATCCTGCTATTAACAGGATGTTCAGGGGAGGTCGGGGAGAGGGTTCTGCTTCCTCCTATCACATGGAGCCGGTGGCAAGTGCTCAAGGAAAATACCAACAAGGAGGTGCTGGCTCTTGAGAAATGCCACCTAGTCAAGAAGTCAGAGAGGACAGCCTGAGTCCTCTGGGGTAGAGAAGAGTGTCCTCTCTGGTAGATTAGCTTAATGCCTTAAAGGCATGTTGAAGGCAGGAGAGGCACAGGCATGACTAAAACTCAAGATGCTTAGGCAGCTAAGAAAGTTGGGCACAGCAGGTCACTTCCGCCTTCCAACCAGCCCCTCCCATGACCTGCCCAATCAGGGGAGGCCTTGCTGCTTTTCTTTGGGGGACCAAGAGTGGTTAGGGGATTAGGCAAAGGAAAGGGTGCCAGGCAAAGGAAGTAACCTTCTCCAACACTTTGGAGCTGAAACATGGCTGATACGGGAGCAAGATCTGTGTCCCTTCTATTTCCTATCCAATAAGAAATGGATCAGTGTAACTGATGTTTACAGAGGACCCGAGAGTTTAAGGTAAGGTTTATCAAGACAAAAGGGAGAGACTGTGTATGGATGATTTTGAAAAAAATTTCAGTGATCACTTTACAATTGAGGTGTAAGTCATCTGTTTAAAAAAAAAATCAGTTATGAACCTACCAATAGCCTCCCTGAGGTACACGTCGATTTCATCAGGTCTCTGAAGGGTACTGCGAAATAAGCCCCTCACAGCCTCCAGGTCTGAAGGACCCAACTTTATCAGTAAGTGCTCCACCAGCTGCAGCCCTGAGAGAGCCACCCAGACACCCCCCACTCCAGTTTACCTCCCTGTAAAATGGGCAGACCAGATGGCCGGGCCAGGGCACATCGTAAACATGGACGTGGTCCCACAAGAAATACTGCCTAGTGCTTTCTAACAGGGGGCAGAGGTGGCCAGGCTAGAGAAATCTGTGCTACTCTAAAGAAAAAAGATACTAATAGTGATTACAAGAAACCAGATAGGAAAGAGAGCACGAGGATATTTGTCAGGCCTTCAGAAATTAAGATAATTCAGATGTTAATTTTCTTTTTTTAAAAGTAAAGAATGAATAGAATATTGAGATTTTAAATTCTAAATATTATTTAAAGCTATATGTGAAGGTTATGTTTTTGCAACTTAAAAAGTTGGCTCTGAATTTAAGGCAGCCTTCTGTGGCAAATCTACCAAAGCAACAATATAATAAACATTAAAATGACACTTGATGGAATAAACGTCGGTGACCAACGGATCCCTCTACCTCGTTAAACGTAATTGCCTGCCCATAGCCAGATTAAGAGATCAAGAAGAAAAGAGGACACTTTCCAGTTTTCTCTCTCTGACAACCCAATAAATTAAAAACTAATTAACTTTCTGATTTGGAAAGTAACCCACATCTCTGCCTCAGAATAAGCAATCAGGGTGTGCCAGACCATCCTGACAGTGGCTCAGGCTCCAACTTGGCACCCTAGGGACCACTGCACTAACAGTCACCTCCAGCGACAAAGTGGGGCTCGCCCAGCACACTGCGTGCCCAGCTGCTTAACCAAACAAGTGAGGGTCACACTGGATTGTCATTACTAGAGTAGCGTCTGTCTCTCTGACAACAGTCCACACCTCATTCATCTCTTACCCCAGCAGAAGCCCTGGCAGGTTATAAGTCCTAATTAGAGGTCCTAAACAACTTTATTGCAATAATGCAATTGGATTATTCTGTGATCTCCTGGCAAGAGGACAGGGTGAATGAGGTTCTCCTCGAGGCTCCTGGAACACACCGACTGTCACTGAAGCCTGACTTCCTGTACTTTTCCTTTTTTAGGTAAGTTTCCACCAAACAGGGACACCTTATGATGGCTGCTTCATTCCGGGAAGCCTCATGTCCCTAGTTGTCCGGCCAAATAAGCATCTCCCCTGTGCTGGCTTGTTCCAGCAGACCACATGCCCTAAGAAAATTGAGACCATCTTGTGGGTGTTGGGGGAGGACAGATGGCCCCTAGGAAGAAAGCGGATAGTTTTACTTTTTAATTATTCATTATACCTTCCTGTATACTAGAGACAATGTAACACAGCATCGACGTGCTTAACATGATATTTGAACCTGCTGCTTCTTTTCTTCCTGCCAGCTGTAAGCCCAAGATGAGATTTAGGACAACCTGTGTCTAGAAAATTACAAGACAAAAAAGGAAGAAAGGCTGCCTTCCAGCACAGTCTTTGTGTCTGAGTCTATTTTTCAATCTTGTTTTTGTGCATGGAATGGGCGGGGGTTACAGATACAGATGATGTATCCTAAAGATGCAGTTCCAGAGTCTCCTTGGAAAAGGGGAAGGGAGGAGGAGAAGAGGGAGCTTAGGCAGCAGGCCAGGGTGGGGTGGGGCGGTGTCTGATAGGAATAAAGCAGAACTACCTAAAGTGGCCAATGTCTAAGGACAGGCATGCATTCTTCCCCCAAGAGGGACATGTGGAAACCCCTTAATCCAAGCTTCCCAGCCAGAATCTCTCCTCTTGCCCAGAAACATGTCCCTCCCCTCCAATCCTCCTGCTGGGTCAGCGGCCCCTCTGCTCTCCAGGTGCCTCGGCCTCCTAGACATGTCCTCAGCCTCCTCTTCATTTCCTCTTTTATAATTTCCAGCCTGGGGGGCAGAGAGAGGGGCTGGCTTTGCAGATGCATTTTTGTCAGGCCTTATTCTGCTATGTGCACCTACTTGATAATCCACAAGACACTCAGCATCTCACCTGGGGCTCTCAGCAGAGCTCCTGATTGGTCTCTTGACCATGCATTTGTTCGTCCCTTCACGTCTTCATGTGTTAGTTCATTCAATAAGTATTTACTACCCTGGGGATACAGAAGTACCAAGACAACCACAGCCTCTGTCCCCAGGAAGCTTTTGATCTCATGTGGGAGACAACAAACAAGCAAATGAAACTTAAGGAACATGCATAGTAAGAAGTGCCTTGGTCAAAAATAAAATAGGGAAGGGGGACAGAATGACAGTGGGAAAGGGTTTCCTACTTCAGATAAGGTGGTACGGAGGGCCCCTCCAGAGACCTGTCCCCCTGGAGTGTGACCTTGTCCTGCTCAGTTGCCCCTAAAGCCCCCCTCTCCACCGTGTGGCACCAGCAGTGAGAGCTGGCAGTGGAAGCAGCTGTGGCCCCAGAAATGGCAGTGGGCATCGCCATGGCAGCAACCCTCACCACACCCGGCTCGTTCGATCTTCACAGCCCCATGGGAACTGCTGACACCTACTTACCCCCACGAACCGTCGCCACTCTGCTTTCCACTCAGTACTTGGTAATTTTTGGTTGTTGTCTGAATAAGTAACTGGCCTGGACTCCCACAGGCATCTGCTTTTGTACAGGGAAATAAATCCCCAAACACTTTAATTAGAAGGCACTTCCATTATACCACCATAAAATTTATATTAAAAATGGAACTTAAAGTAGTTTAAATTAAGTGAGTTATATATAATTTAAAAGCCTTTAAGGCACAATAAAGCTCTTTTTCAATTTTCTTTTATAACGGAGTCAAAAAAGGAGAAAGGTACCCAATGGCTAGCATAGGTGAGTTGCTACTCACTGAGTAGCCAGTCCACCCAAGAGTCCCAGGTAAAACCAAGTTTTTTCCCTTGTCCTTCCCCTGCTCCTTAGGGGGTAAGATCCATGAACTTCAGTTTGCTCAGCTGTAAGACAAGATTCAGGGCAGTGCCTCTGAGATGGTTGCTGAGAATGGGGGAAGGAGTGTGCGAAGAACACTAAATCTCACTCCTCCCTGGAGAAATGCCTGCCCTCAGGGCCCAGGCCAGCCTGAGTCACCCACCCCTACCACAGGGGCCTTGGGCTTGGGGCAAAGCACATGGAAGCTGTGTCCCCAACAGCCTGAATCTTATCTCCCCCTGAAGGGCAGTTGCTGAGAAGGACAACAGTGAGGAAAGCGAGGGTTTGGTCAGCACTGCTTCCCTAGGCTAAGCCAGGGCTTCCCAAACAGGAATCTTTTAAACAGGTCAGAGCCCAAGCCATGCCCCAGACCAGTTCAATCACAATCTCTAGGGCTGAGACACAGGCATCAGTATTTTTTTTGAAGCTGTCAGGTAATTCGACATGAGGACACATTGGGGAACCACTGAGCAAACCAAGTATCACATAACCTCTCTCCCCTCAAACTAGGTTCTCACTCCACACATCACTGCCACTTACTATGGTGCTGAGTAGCCTCTGATCAGCCACCATGGCTTACGTAGGTGCTGGCAGGGCTCAGCCAGGAGCTACTTGGTGTCTCAAGCATAGAAACTGCGCACAAGGGGACCAGGTTCTTTTTCTTGGCCAGGACTGGTGAAGATGGGGGCGGTGGGGCGGGGTGCTCAGGCAGGACCGTGCTATTTTTCTACAGAGACTGATGCCATCTCAGCAGCCACTGGGTGCAGGTAAGAAGGGCAGGCTCAGCACCCAGAACTGAGACAGGGCAGGGGCAAGGCTCCATTAGTAATGGGAGAATGGGGCGCTGGCTCTGTGCAGCCAGGAAGGTGCTCATCCGGGCCCCTGGCACACTGGGTCACCAGCTGCAAGGTGTTCACCTCTAGGAGCTTCAGTTTCCTCAGCTCTAAGGTGGGATTCAGGGTAGTGTCTATGAGACTTTGGGGACAACTGACAGAGAAGATGTTCAAAGAACACCCAGTGTTTAATGATCACTGGAGCTTACCAGTTTCCACCCACAGACAGCATCTTGGGGACTGTCATTTATCACTTTGCCCTCAGCATGGGGCACAGTGCCCTGAATGGAAGGGGTGCTCATCAATGTTTCAGGGCCCCTGGAGTGGGAGCGGGGCCAGAGTTCTGCTGTGGCCAGTGGGCAATGAGAGAGAGAGACAGGGCAGGGGCAAGGCTCCATTAGTTGATACAGTGTGAACCGTGAAGCATCAACTCCCGGCCAGAGCTGTCCCCTCATGCCGCTTCTCTGCACACTCCAGGCTGTCATCGGTGACTCTCTCTCACCCTTCGGAGCTGCCCATTGGCCCACTGGCTCCAGCACACTTATACACTGGGATTCCTTCCCCTTGGGGTTCTGCAGAGCGGGCACTTCGCACATGCTGCTCTGCCCACGGAGCTGCCCTTCCTTCCTCGCCCATGGGCAGCCCTGACCACTCGCCAGCCCTGGCCATTCCGTGGGGTGTGGGCTGCAACCTCCTGGTGTGCTCACCTACCTGGAAAAGGTAAGCGTATCTCAGAAAAAGCCACTGTCCACTACCACAGCATCGTCAAACTTTGTGCCCATGAGCCTGGGGCTGCCCGACCAGTCCTAACTCTGGAGAGGAGAAGCCCCGCTCCGTGACAGCCCCTCCACAGTGGGAGCAGACAGGGCTTGCCTCTGGCTATAACCATCACTGACCATCTTGCTTTCTTCCAGGGGCTGGTGGAATTGTGAGCAAACACCAACACTTCCCAATGGACGACTTGACCCTCCAAAAACCTTTGTCTGACAGTAACTACCCTGATCACCAATGCTGGGAATCGGGCCTCCTCCCTGAGATCAAGGTCCCAGATCCTCTCTCCTTAACTCTTCGGAACTCCCCGAGGCCAGTTCTTCGAAGCACAGACAGAGACTAGCCCACATCATCACACTTTGGCCTCCACCCAGAACCCAGACACCCACCTTCCCACATGCTCAGTCACAGCTGTGGGCCTGGCCAGACCATGCCCTTCATGAGAGTAGATGCTCAGAGACCCACAAGACAGTGGCTGCAAAGTCCCCACCATATCCCCTTAAAGAACTGGAATGAAATAGCTGAAAGGGTGTTAATTCTCATGAGAGCGAAGCCCGCCCTGCAGTCCCTTCCCCATGGTGGGAGGAGATAAAAGAGAGGTGTGTGTGTTGGTGAGCCCAGTGTGACAGGGGTGGTTGTGCTATGCCACTCCCCACAAGGAAGGTCAGGAGGTGGCCTCAAGCCCTGCTGCCCTTTGAGAAGTGGGGAGGCCTCACCTGATTCAATAGGGTCTGCTTTAGCCTTCAAAGCTCAATGTCATTAAGTATCCTTTCCTTAGCCTCAAAATATGAGGGGGAGGCAGTAAAAGCACAGTGTGGTGGCCAGGAGCACAAGAGGGACAGTAATAATGCCGGGTGCAAGCCCCAACTTCGCCACGGGAGACCTCGACCAGCTCACCTGACATCTTGAAGTCTCGGTTTCCACACATGTAAAATCAGCAAGTTAATGTATCTCATAGAATCGTTATGAGAATCAATGAAGTAATCCACTTAAAGCTTTGTTTATTGATGTTATATCATCATTCATAGCTATGGAATTCAAAGAATTCTATATCAGGAATCAGAATTTCTACCAGGAATCTCCTCTTTATTCCTATAAGGTAAGGATGAGAAGCATCATTCAGATTCCCAGCCCTGAGCTCCAGGGTCTACCCTCCCCTGGTATCCCCACCCTTGAGGAATCCCTGGTTCCCTAACACTCCCTAACTCTTGGGTGAACGTAAATAGACATCATAGCAAAAACCAAGTTTCTAATGCAACAAGACTCTGCACCTGGCTGGGAGCAAAGCTCAGTCCCATAACTGTGGGAGCACCTATCACATCTTGTCTTCCATGATGACTGGCCTAATTAGCTCACAACAGCTCAAGTGCGATGCTGCTCACGGAGTCCACCGGGTGGCAGACCCTCGAAGAAGAGACATCTGGTAAAGCCATGACTCACCTCCCATGTAGCCCTTTCTTTCTTTCCAAGAACAATTCCAGCTAATCCTCAAAGCAGCTGCACTGAGCTTCCTGCAGCCACAGGATACGTGACTCTGGAGTCACAGAGCCATGTCCAAACCCCGAAATCTCTTCCCCTTTAGTCAATTTGGTGTGCAGAGTGCGGACACAAGCCCTGGGTGCCGGGACACTGGCACTAGGGGGGCAGGAGGGTCAGGGTGATGACCTGTGAGATGTGTCGGTCTCCGGAGGTCAAGTGCACTTTACAGCCTGCCTGTCTTTGGAAGGTTTAAGCTAGCCTTCTAAGCTGCCCAGATGGAGATGGGCCAGGTTAGTGTAGGGAGGATCCCAGTGAGACAGGTAGAGAAGGTGGGCAGGCAAAGCAGAAGAGCAAAGATTTAAGACCACGTAGGCAGGCCCTCCTACCCCGACTCCAGCTCTGAGGATCAGAAAGCTTAACGCCATAAAATGGGAGCACTTCTAAAAAACAGCTCATGGTGCTCGGGGTGCTCTCTGGGAGGTTAGGGGTGGGCTCCTCCATCTCAACAGCCCCCTCCCCCCACATGAACCTGCTCCCCTCTCCTTCACTACAGCTCCCAGGCCTGCACCCAGAGGCTCTGCTCAGGACCCCTGAATGTCACCTCTCATATGGGGACCTGTCGCCTGTAGATGGATTAGGGCAGATGCTTCTCCAATGTAGCAATTCCAGTCCAGGGCCCAGAAACTAGAGCTTCACATGGTGGCACAGGGCTGCTGTCACATGGTGAAGGCCATGGCATGGGATTTACAGTGTTGTGGAAAGGCCAGTCTCCAGAGAAGAGGTGGGAGATGGTGCAGATGGGAAGAAGGGAGGCGAGGGGCAGGTTGCCTGATGATCCAGTGCCCTGAGCCTGCCAGGCAGCCAGCAGTTGGCTCCAAGGGATCCCTGGGGCTCAGGATAATTCTTCTTTGTACACAAGCATATTGGGAGGTGATTCTGCTCCTGGCCACCAAAGCGTCCCAGATGAATCACTTCGCCAGTGGGCCTGGATACCCACCCCTCCAGTCTCTTCTCTCTTCCCTCCCCACCAGATAGGGTCTTATTCCAGCCCACACCTATACTTGGAGGGTTCCTTTTCTTTAAACTTCGAAATACTGTGCCCACAGATCTTAGCCATCCTCTCCAAGGCCCTCCCCCTCCAAGGTCCTCCCCAATCTCATCTCCCACCCAGCACCTCTCTGTTCTAAACCCTCGCACCACCCATGGTTTGGCCCCCACTGCTAACCGTTCGTACTATATTTATCGCTCACCATGTGTGAGTGTATAGATGATTTCTTAAAGCTCTGTTTGTGATTATTCTTTCTCCTTTCTCATGATCCTATGGTGAGACAGCCCATGCGCAGGAACCTCCTGTAGGATGCAGCTCATGACCATCTTTTCTTGTATCACAAGAACAGTTGTTTTGAATGAGATTAGGTTTAAATTTTATTATACATTTTCATCTAGAATGTATAATGAATCACAGATAATTTTGTTCTAGTCATCATGGCCCTACAAGTGGTTTCATTCCTAAAAATTACCAAGCCACCTGGGAATAATCAGTTAGACAAGGATGGGCACCAAGTTCAAGATGGGACTCTAAAGCAAGACTTCCAGGATGGCCGTGGGGCGGCAATGTCACATGTTGCAGCATCCTAAGCAAAATGAGACAGTCAGAGAAATGAGCAGCCATCCCCTCCCCACCACTAGTGCAAGTCCTCCGAGTGGGACCTAGGAGGCTCTGAGGCAACAAGGGCAGGGCCACATCAGGTAGGACCCCCTTTGGAGAGGGTCCAGATGGACACGGGCCCTGCTCTGGTGGACCAGCTCTGGAAAGGAGGCAAGGGCTCCGGCTGAAACTCTGAACCCTGGATGCCATGGTGCTACTGCAGTCAAGCACTATGTCAGCCTAAAGGGGTGACACTCTGACACTCCAGCTTCTTCCAGCCCCCAGCCCATCCTCTGAGGGCTCCAGGGCGGCTGAGTCACAGGCCAGAATGAGCCTGTGACATTAGATCTGCCATCGCTCACATCCCCTCTGGAAAGGAGAATGTCTAGATGGCGAGGAAAGCATCCTGCTCTGAGATCAAGGGAGGAAGAATGGGACCAGGGAAGGTAGGAGCTGCTTTCTTCTTTATTACTCAATAAATGTACTGAATTGCCTTCAGGCTAATGCTGAGAGCTTAATCACCATACACAGGTTAAAAAAGATCAACCATAGAAGAGATATTCCATCTGCTAACTCAGACTCCATTCAGCCACAGCCCCTCCCAGTCCCCCAATTCCACTCCCATGCCCCACTGGTCCTCAAGCCCCAGGAATGGAATCACAAATCCTATTTCTCTTCAAAGGATAGGGCCAAGCACACAGCTGGGTGTTCAATGGATACTTGTTGATGACTAAGATTTAAGACTGCCAGATGTTTCCTGTTGGCCCAGACAGCCCAGGGCCCAGAGACCCACGCTAGGTAGGTACACAATGCCCTGAGAAGGTCAAGTGAGAAGTTCTGCTTTGGGACACAAAGACATACTCCTAAGCTATATTGCCAGGGGAAGAACACCCAAGCATGAAGCAGAGAATCCCATTCTTCACAGCCAAATGCTAAAGTGAAAACAACAGCATATGTAACAACCAGACAGAAGAGAGTGGAGGAGGAAGAAGAGGAAGGCTGGGGCATTTTTTAGAAGCACTGTAATTAGAGCTTCCACTGGCAGTCCTCTCTCGTTTGATGGCTCCCAGCGTGCCCACATGAAAGTCTATTTTCCTGGGATGGACACACAGAATGTGGCATCAGCAGAACCACAGACACCTGAGGTCTTTGCAACAGAGAAAGTTTTCTGAGCATGTTTTTAAATGCAAGGCTAGAAAGGGAAATACATAGGGGAAAAGTTCTATTTTCTTTATTTGGAGAACAAGCTTTAAAAGACAGAATAGCTTAATCAAGCTTTGAATCCAATAGTCATAGAATGAGTGTCGAGAAAAGCCATTGGAAGTCTTACACCTATTTAATGACATCTCCGAAGAGAATGCCTATTCCCACCACCCTCAATACCTTCCTTCCTTTGTAGGGACCATTGGTAGCCACTCTCCCCAGAGTCACTGACTTTTTCTGCTGACTGAAAAGTCTCAGCAGAAATGGAGCATCCTGCATTTGTTTGAGTTTATGTTTCACTCCGGGTTCTCATTGTTGGCAAGGCTCTGGTGTGCCTACCACAGTGATGCTGGCCTCTTCACAGAAGGGACAGCCTGGGCCAGGCAGACCCCAAGGACCACTCTAGGAAGAGACAGTGACTGAGTCAAGGACTCTGCCACCTCCCACAGATGCAGCCCACAGGAATCTCCGAAGTTTCTACTGATTCAGTAAGAATGCTGGAAAAATGTGAAACTATGACAAGATTCTACAAGTGAAAACCTAAGTGAGTCAGGTGACTCGCTCCTGGGATTTCTCCTGTAAAATGTCCTAGAAACTCAAGTCACCTTGTCCAAATTCCTGCACGATGCCAAAATGAATAATAAAAGATCACCAACTCATTCACTCACTTGACAAACATCTGAACATCCTACTTTGTACTATGCTCTCCTGGACACTGGGGATCCAGGGGGCCCAGACCCCAGGATACTTACCCTCCCATCCCAAGAGCCACCCTGCCAAACACTGAGTGCCAAAGGACTACAGCTGAGGTCAACATGCCAGGCCATGGTACAGGAGAGGTGCACAGTCTTCTCAATGGGTACTTAGTGGGGTCTGAGATTATGGACACAAAACCACGGCTCTGTCTGCTGCGTGCTGAGCAGGCACTCGGGGCCAGGTATGACATGCGCCATCTTGGTTAATCCTCATGACGACTCTGCAGTTGATACTGTTATCCCCTGCATTTTACTCATGGATAACCTGAAGGTCAGAGAGAGGAAGTGACTTCCCTCAGCTACATAGCTTGCAAGGGAAGAAGCAGAATGGACTCACTGGGCCCTCTGGCTTGCGGGGGCCCCGAGGCAAAGGCAAGACTGGATATTCCTTAGGGAGCAGTGCAGGCAGGCAGTGCCTCAAGTGAGGGATTCAGCCCCAGCAGGACAAACCAATGATGTGGTTTTAAAACAACAAATATCCTAGAGGAAAAAGAGGGAACGTAGCCAAAAAGGATTTGGTTAGAGAAGGGGGTGGACAGCAGCCATTTCTCCCCAGAACTCAGGGCTGCCTGCATCAGGCTGCCTACGCCAGGAGCTGCCCCAGCACCAGCCACCCAAGCCACCAAGAGCATGCGGGCCTCCCAGCCTGGGCGGGGAGAGATATGTTGTCAGAAGGACAAGCCATGCTTCAGAGGCCCAGGCCCCTTGCTGGGACTAAAACTGAGGTTGTTATGTAGGTGTCTGTCACCTCTGTTGCCAGGCCAGGCCGCCAATTCCCTCACACACAGTTAGGGGGCCAGCAGAGGTGGGTCTTTAAACCACATCATACTCTATGAGAGGCTCGCTGGTGATCAGTGGCATTCTCTGGAAAGGACTTCTGTGAGAAGTAGGGGGATGACTTCCCTTCTTAACTCTTAAAAAATCACACACATACTTTCTCAATCCAGATGCAAAATAACTCAAAATAGCAAACTTTAAAATATTTTAACAAAAGTAACAATAGTAGTTAATCTCAGGAAGAGTTTCAATTTGAACTCAAGACCCTGTTAGAACGCTGAGGAGGGGGAAAAGCAAGGGCCCATATTCCAGGTGTAGCATCAAGAAATCATACAGGTACCTTCTTAGAACTTCCTACAGATGGAGAGAAGTCAGTGGTCTCTAAGGTGGTCCCTACTGGCCAGCACCAGCCTGTCATCAGCACCAGCTTCCCCACTCCTCCTTTGTGTAGAGTCAAGCTGAAGCCACCCTCTGACAGAGCCCCACAGGCTGCTTACCCTCCATCCTTCACTCTAGCCAAGAGTGAAGCTAACTCTCCTGAGTTATTCCCTAGTAGGAATAAAACGAGACTGCCTTTTATTAGGGAGAAGAAATCATCAACTGATGTGGTATATCATTTTTCATGAGAGGAGTAAAGAGATGGCAAGAAACTTTAAAGACTATGAACAAAAAAATCCTGCACCCTACTCTCCTTTAAAACTCAGCCATACCTATCACTTGGACTTAGAGAAGTGCCTGGATCTGACAGTGAAAACCTGTCTTCGGGTGGACTCCCCACTTATGCAGAGGATACCTTTTTTTGGGATGAGCACCCATCTTCCCTATCTTGGAGCTAAGTCTTTCTAGCCACAAAAATAGGACAGATACCACAGAGAAAAACACTGGACCTAAGCCTGGGGACCAAGTATCTCCATGTGGCTTGGACTCTAGCTCACCAGGAATTTCAAGGCCACACAACCACTTGCTTCTCTGGGCCTCGTTTCCCAATGACCTTAGATCAATGTTCCTGTGATCCGCAGCTCTGATGTGACTGGTCCTCAGATGCCACACACCCACACGGGCCATGCAGACAGTGCCATCGGGAGGCTTGCATGGGATGGGCTGCCTTTTGTTCTGAAAGTACAGCCCTTAATATCTTTTATAGATAAGAAAGTATAAATAAAAGTATAAATAAAGACGTGACAATGTTTCTAGGTGGTAGCTGAGTTTTGTCTGTATAAAGAAAAAGTTTTCATTTTTCTGCTCTGTGAAATCAAAAGGTCTAGGAAGCACTTCCCTGGGCACAGTCCCCAGCACACAGCAGACACTTCGTCCTCGTTAGACAATGAATAAGAGAAACAATTCGAGTTCCCACCCAGCTCATGTGCCCAGGACTTTCTCCTCCTCTCCCAGACACTAGCAGGTCACTGGAGTCTGTGGCATCATTACACACTGCAGTGGAGCCTTCTTTGAACCCAGGCCTGCACTGAGGGGCGGCAGAATATTTCCAGTCAGATGGATGCATGCAGGTTAAGTGATGAGAACTCCTCAACTGCTCCCCTTTCCCAAAGGAGAACACGCAAAGTGACTTCAGACAAAGGTGGGCCAAGCCTTCAGACTGCACTCTTGTTGTTTGGCCACACGGGAAAGAGGAAGAGAGGTAAAATTGTACCTGAAATAACACTTGGTACATTCTTTACACATTTTAAAGAGGCCCAGTGAGAAGCGATAGAATTTAGATGTGAAGACAAACTGAAGGGGGCCTGAGTGGGCATCTTAACCTCCCCTCACTTTCCACATGAGGAAAGTGAGGCCCAGAGAAGAGAAGGGAGTAGCACACGTCCACAGGACTCCCTTGAGCGGGGCTAGACCTGGAATGCAGAGCCACAATGAGAATGCTGTGGTCTCATCCTGAAATAAGCAGGCTTTGGGCAGATTGCACTTCGAGTTAGGAGGTTCCTACAGGGCTTAGGGGTCTCAGCTTGGTTCTCCTCCAGTGGGATACCTTTCTAGTCTTGGGAGTGGGTAAAAGGACTAAGAGGCTTCATTCTGGACTTCAGAGAGAAGGCCAAACCATCCAACGCTGGTGCGTCACTAGCATTTGACAGGTGCTCTGTGCAACCCCTAGCTCAACAGCCAGAGCCAGGCTCACTCAGGACCCAAGAATCACACTCAGAGCTCTCTTCCTCCACCTTCCTGGCCCCATCTCTCAGTCCCCCATTTCTGTCTGACCTCAGCACACCCAGATCTTTCCCTCCAGGACTATTGCCTCTGAAACAGGACTTTATGACACCATCTCTCAGAAAAGAGGAAGAAACACCAGGTAAACCATTAACTGCCCCTTCCTCCAATCCCGCCAGAATTCTATTCTACTCTCCATCCTGCAAGGGTCAATTCATGGCTGGATTCTGTGTCCCCACTCCCTACTAAGCCCAGATGTGCTGTCGGGGACACGGATTTTTAAATTAAACTGAAATGAAGTTAATTTTATTTTCTGAATTTCACTATAGTCATCGAAATATCTGAGCACAGCATGGAGCTAGGTAGGAACTGTTATTCTCCAAGGTCAGCTGGTGGCCCCACCAAGATGAAGTGTTAAATGAGAATACTCATGTTTTACTTTTTAAAAAACCTCTTGGAATCAAGATCCCAGGAAGAAAGAAACTGGGTTCCTTGGTCCATTGCCTTTCTGACTCAAGGGAATGTCTACGCAAAAATGGAAATGTGTGTGGCCGCCGAGCAAGAGAAAGGTCAGGCAGAATGAACAGACAGCTTCTCAGCCATCAGGTCACATGCCCTCCAGCCAGCACCAACTTGCCTGGCTCCCATGGCAGTTTACTCAGGTGTCTCCTGCTCAGAGTACAGGGACCCTCTCACATGCCCTCCATTTCTGGAACCAGTGCTCTCTGCCTCCCAGGTGGCTAGAAACAAGTCATGGCCAGGAGCCTCAAAGCAGAAACCACAGCAGTGGAGGCAGAAGGACAATGGTCCTGGCTTGGCAGGACAGAAAAGTGAGGCCTGCTTACATGAGGCCTATTAGAGTCTGTCTGACACCAACATGGCATTTACCCATCTCTAGATGGGATGCTAGAGAGATAACCCACAAACCATAGAGAATAAATCAAGCAGAAGATCAGGGCCTGGCAGAACTGACGCTAGCAAGTCCCCAAACAATGAAAATCAGAGTTCCATTTACAACGCATGGCCTGATGTCCTGATTACAAGGTTGGACAGTTTCTGAGAGAAGCATAGATTATTTAGCAGCAGAGGCATAAATAGTTAGATTAGTAAATGCTAAATTAAGAGGAAAAAAAAATAATGGTTTTCTGTGAACTCATAAATGCTCATTTTCCGGGGTCACAGAACTTCTCAGAGCCGATTAAAACTCTGTCAAATGTGATCTCAAAATACTAAAGGGGCATGAAGTGCGCTGACTAGTCCAGAGCAGAAGGATCTCTGGGAGCAGTGAGAGAGGAGAAATATCCAACACAAAGAGCAGAGACAGCGACTTCCTCCATCCAAGGATAAAAATAAGAATGAGAGCCCCAAACAGAACACCAACCCTGCAGCTATGGTACCCAAAAACAGCCTGGCTGGGCCCTGGGGACGGAGACTGGGGCAGGACACCAGTAAGGGTGGCAGAGAGGTGGTGATGAGCAAGGAGAGCATAGGGTGTGGCTCCCCCTCGGGATTTAGATGCCTACAGACCAGCTGGGGAGGAAGCCTGGCGTCAGAGATCTAAGTTTACCTGCTTGCTTGAATACAGATGAAGATGGCTCTGAATCCAGGCTGCTTAAATTCACCTTTCCCCTTGCCTACCTGTCCCTGCTCCCCGAGCCAGTCGCACATCACGTTACTTCCTGGCTTGACTGCAGGCTGTGCCCTGCTCTCCTTTTCCTGACTGCAGACAGCATATTCACGCTGACAAGAGCTAAAAAAAGGCCAGCGTGAATCACCCACTGGATTCTCCTTCTTGGGTGTGTGCATGCAGCATGGGAGAGGATTCCTCTAGGGCTTTTCTGCCCAGTGTCCCCTGGGACTGGAAGCAGAAGCATCACCTGGAGCTCCCGAGACATGCAGGATGTCAAGACCCACCCCAGACCTACTATACCAGCAACTGCACACTAACAGGAACCCCTGGCTACTGGTGAGCTCACCGAAGCGCCAGAGATGCTGGTGTAGGGCACAGCCCATGCAAACTCAAGGTGGGAACCAGCTCGTCCGGCGCCCCTGTGAACTTGGAGTATTTGCCACCATCTTTCACCTGAAAAAGTATGGTTTTACTCACATATCTGCAGATGGGAGATTGTGCTCTCCCAATGTTACCTGAGAAACTAAAATCCACACCCTCTGACACAGCAGAGAATCATGGCCAAGTGTCCAAGGCCCAGAGAAGAGGTTGTCCCCACCCCTACTTGCAGTAGAAGTGCTGGGTTCTCATAAAAGGGGTGCGGGCAGCAATCCCAGCACTCCACGGCCAGTGAAGGGATCGCTGGTGCCTCCGGCTGAGACATTTTGCCCAGAGTCTCATTTTCCTTGAAAGCCAGTCAAATGCTGGAGTTGGCAACAAGAAGTGTTCCGGAAGGGTGACACTGCAGAACACACACATGGAGATGCGTGCAGCCCTGTGCAGGGAGTTTCTCTTCTCCACACCCACAAAGTCAGGGGTGAGAGGGAGCAGAAGTGCCAATGGGTTGATCTTAAACCTTACAGAAGATCAGCTATTCTTTCCCAGACATCAACCAAAAAGAAAGGCCAGGGGTGGGGAATATGGGGAGAATACTACCAGAAAGGGTAGGGGAGCATTGCCTTAAATTCAATCACATATGTAAGAACAATGGCACTTATTAAGGAAAAGAAATCATTTTTAAAAAATGAATGCCTAGTCTTAGCAGACTAAGTCCTCCTGAATGCCTAACCAATGCAGAAAGAAGCCAGAGCATTTAAGGTGTCTGCAATTAGAAGCCACCCTCACAGGGATAGGAGTGCCCATGAGTACAGTCAGCATCTGGGGCCAGCACTTGCAGAAAGGGGCAGGGCCGATCAGCCAGAGAGAGTCACACTTTCCTAGGCTGACCCCTAGGGTGAGGGGACCATCCTAATTACTGATACCACCCGATATATTTTTTCCTCGAAGACTTTCCTATGAGAATTTGTACATATTGAAAACATGGTGTTTTCACCATATCACTAGTCTGTAAATGTGGAGGCATATGAAACTAACAATTTTTAAAGGACCCAATATTACTGTTTGGAGTTATTTAATGCATGACTAGAAACTATGAGTAGGAGCAATTCAGAGACAGTTCAGCAAGATCCATGAAGGCTACACAGGCTGTGCAATGGCCACCATCAAATCCCCGTGAGTGGCGGGAACACAGCATCCAGTCCCCAAGCGGGGGTGGGGGGGGCTCCTAAAAATGCCTGCCTCTCAAGAGGGGGCGGGTCCCTCGAGGCTGCACCACATCACTTCTCACTTTCCTGGTCCCTCCAAATATAAAATTCTACCAATATTGATTTTACTACTGCATCTATATTAGCCAGAGCATAAGGGAAAGGAAAATATAACTACTTCAGAATTTCAATAAATTGTATCTCTCAGAATTGTTTCCTCTGAATTCAGAATTCTATTAGTATTCCAGGCCATGTTCTGCCACTCAGCTCTTATTAAAGAGGCTCTCCACCCAGCTATACTTCTTTTTATCTGTGTTTGTAAAATGGCAAACTCCTTGAAGCTATTTCAACTGCAGCCTTTGTTCGTAAAACAATAATTTAACAAAATTCACATTTGCTATAATTGCTTTAAAAATGTACGAACACGTACACATTGGTCATTTAATTCTTATTTACCCTTAGGTTACTCGAGTAATTGGTATAATAACTTTAAGGGCAAATCAAATCTTATTAATGCTTTCCAAGTACTTTAAAAATCTTAAGTGAATGAATGTTTTGTAAAGTACTACTATCAGGAAGAAAACACAGAAAAACATTTTATCGTTCAGTTGATGAAAAGGATTTTAGATTTATTTATTGAGTCTCAGGAAACTCTGTTGGTTTTGATTCTTCTAGAAAACAAGGCTGTCTGAGGAAACTGCTAGAGAAGTTTCATATGGTTTGGTCAGTGAGTTATGGATATATTAATAGCTACCATTCAAAGAAGAAACTACCCAGAACCTATAACATACAAGGACTATCTCGGATGTGGAAAGGATACGAGCCTGGCTTGACCAGCAAGCTGCTTACAGGTTTGCTGAGAGACCGTTCATGCCCTGCTGTGCAGGGAGGCATGTCACACACTTAAACGCTTGGCAATCTATCGGAATTTGGGAAGCACCAGTGATTTCATGACTGCTACCAAATGTTGAAAAAATATTGATTAGCTCAAAAACATACTGAGCTTCTATTTTGCTCTTAAAAGTATTAGACACTGTGAGGAAGAGAAAAATAAATAAGACAGGCTTCATCCATATGCTTAAAAGAGAAATGTAAGAATGAGAAAAATAAGAAAGGTAGAGAAGACTAGGAGTTTGGAGAAAGAGATCAAATGGGACCGAGGATGGTCAAGGATTGTTCTAGATAAAAGGTAAGAACCAGAGCCGAGCCTCAGAGGAGGGGACAATTCAGGCATGTGGAAAGAAGGGACAGCGTTCCAGGGACAAGGACCTGGCAAGGGCATGGAGGGGCCATGCATAAAGAGCGATCAAGGTGAGCAAGGTGATCACTTACAAATGAATGTTTTGTCTTTCGAACAGTAAGCACACCTGTGTGTTTGTCTCTTTGCTCTGCTATTAAATATTCCACAATATATTTGTAGGATTTAGGTGATCATTTTCTCTCTGCGTGGATGTGAGAATAATGATTAAGCCATTCCCATATGGGAAATGCCAGGCTCGCTAGCAAGCCAGCCTCCAGACTTTCTCAAAAGAGCATTAAGTTGCGTCCTTCATGGATTTAAATGGGAGAGATAGTGTTTCTATTAAATCATCCGCTCACCACAAAAGAAAGCCACGCTAACTTCGGCAGGAAGTGTGCAGTAAATTACTTCTGAAGCTCCCCAAAGATTAAGGCTTATAGGTTTGAGATTGCATTACAATTAAGTAATAATGAAAGAGAAATCGTGCCTTTTGATCAAATAATGCATTAACCCTACCACACACTGTGTACCGTTGTTCTCTCTCCAGTAATGTTGACTTTTTGAGGTAATTTCTCATTCGACAGGACAGAAAACACTCAAAAAAAAAAAAAAAGGAGAAGGGTATGCGTTGGGGAAGACAGTGGAAGGTAAAATGCCCTGAGTGGCCCTTGGATAAGACAGCATATTTGCCGCCTCATAAAGAAAACGCCAGGTAGTGTTAATGAAAGGGTGTAGTCATTTCTTCAGGCTCAGCACATATAAAATCTTTTCTGCAGAAAAACTGCATTCCCTGCAATCCCCAAATTCATGAGGCCTACCTACCACCTAAGCGGGGCGAGGTACAGCTTAGGAATCCTCTTCAATCCTTAAGACCAAGTTCACTAACCAATTAGCAGTCCATCGTGGCTCTCCAGGGAGGTATTTGCGAACAAGTTTTCCAAGCGCTTCAGAAGCATTTATATATACCTAATGTGCCATTAATCATTCTTATCTGTTCATTAAGGCGGTCTCCCTCAGGACCTCTACTTGCCAGTTCTTCCTCAGCTTGCTTCTTTTTATCTATAGACCCGGAAAGGAGTTCATTTCTTTCAAAACATATTTTATAATTAAAAGACTTCATTTATTCACAGGGGTGTGCTCCACCAATGAGTCTGCATTTTCTGAGTTTTATTAAACATACAGAAAGGCCATTCTCTTGAGGGTCTTTGTGGAAGACAAACCGTACAACTACAGCTGGGCTTGGGAACACATTTTCAGCATGGAGAGATTCAGACCATTACTTACAGCATGATATAAATCTCCTGTCCACATCAACGCATGTTGCTTCCTGCTGTCCCCTATCAACAAGGGGGAACAATTTCAATTCACGCTGTAATCTAATTGATATAAACTAAAGATGGAGGGGAAATCAGATATTGTAACTTGAAAAGCAATCAGTTTGAAATGTCATGTCAGCTGTCATGTGACTATACCTCTGCCTGCGACTCCTCCATATCCACGTTCAGGCCTCTGCTGCTTCCTGGGTCCATCCGTCCCAGCGCAGCCAGCAGCGAGGCCCCGAGCAGTGCGAGATGCAGCCAAACGTGCACTGGTTTCATTCTGTTGAGTCTGTTGAGAAAATGACACATGCTCAGGATGAAGCACTGCAGAATGGAAGCAACTTACCTCAGTTAGTACCTGTACTCCAGAATCAGATATACCCGAGCTGAAATCCTGCCACCAATCTTTCTGTTCTACCATGGAGAAGTTACATTACTTCTGAGCCATAGTCTACTTGCCTCTAAAATGGGGTCAATAACCCGTATCTCATAGGGTTGCTGCGAGGGTTGAAGAAGTCAGGTCAGGCACATAGTAGGAGCTCCATAAATGCCAGCTGCTCTATAGAAACCCACCTGAAACACTACCTTCCACTACATCTCCAAGAACAAACCAGGGTGAGAAAGCTGGGTCCCCTCTGTTAGGTCACTATATATTCATGCTCAAGCTTCCTCAGAAAGCAATCAGTGCTCGATAAATGCTGCAGAAGAATCGTGTTAAACCCGTGGCACCTCATCTGCAGCTGATGTCTTGCTTTATGTAATGGTGAGCTTCAAAATAAGACCTAATATATAAATAAGACCAGTCATTTTTGTAGCAAAATCCAAGCATCCTATAGACAATGGAATTTCAATAACTGTTAAGGGGTTTCCTGAGGCTCACATGATAAACTGTCTAACATCCCAGAAGACAAGAAATGGACACTTCAAAGTAATCATAGAATTACCTGGATGAAGAAACTAAGCATCAGCTACAGTAAATATTCAACTCTCTACTGTGTTCTGGGTATTGTGCTAAGGGGACAAGGACACAGACCAGTCCACTTGCCCAATTATCTGTACTTTTTGGGTAAGGTTTCTGCTGTGAACATATTCCAACCTTAATTTCAGTGTCTCTAAGAAACATAGCCGGATAGAACTCATGATGCAGTATCTACAACTCTTACTCGAGGAAACTAGAGGGGTTATTGATTTCTGTGAGCATCACACAATTCAGTGCTTAAGTGCACGTGGTCCACACTGCATCCTGATCGTGGCTGGAGAGATGAAAACACAGAGCTCCTTGGAGGCCAGCAGCCCACGTGACCTGGCTTAGGGCTGATCCAGATCAGGTGTCCAGCCAAAAAAAAGAATTAGCTGCTTGAGGGACGTTATAGCTTGTTTGAAGAGCTCACCCTTGCTCATGCCCAAAATCAATAGCTTTGCAGGATTCCGACTCTAAACAGGAGTTGGAGGTATCACAAGATCACTAGTTGGGATGCCAGGGCCACCAAACAAATACACTCCTGCCACATTCCAGGTTTCCTTTGGCTGCTTTCCACACCCAAAATGAGCTGCCTCTTCAGATTTGTTTTATGTCCCCAGCTTGAGACAGAAATGCCCCCAGAATGGAGAAGTCAGACTAAAAATTGTAGGCATATCACACTGGCCTATAAAAAGGCAAGGTTATAAATTATGACTATCTTGTAAGAGAAGGTGTCTCCTTGTTTTAAAAAGAGTCCACAGACTCCCACTCCCACATCTGTTTCTTCAGCCATTCATCTTTGACATCTGTTGGCAAAGCTGGAGCTACTGGGAAAATAGTCCAGGTGGCCAGTAAATATAACGTGAAGGTCACAGTCTCGCCCTCATCAGCACCTGCTCTGCACTCTGAAGAAGGCAGAGTTGAGCAGAATGGTGCGGTTTTATCTGCTACCTGTGAGGGGACAGGAGCTCTCACAGCGGCCACCCCACTCTGCACTTCAGATCCGGTGCTCTCGCTGGGGTGTCTGGGTACTTAACAGAAACAAGGAGCAGTGAGACTCACATTCAGGACAAAAAGAGAATAAAAATGTCTTTCCCTAACGGCGACCAGTTTTTTTAAAAATAAATAGGGCAATTCTCTATTCTGCAGAAATTATTCTCTTCTGAATGCAAAGCCATGTTCTAGACACTACAGAAAGCAGTTTCTGGATTTTTAGAGTTTTAAAAAAAGAAGAAAAGAAAAGAAAAAACAGCAACAGTAACTCAAGCTAGAACTAGAAAGACATTGCTTCCCACTCTGCTTTTATGGATTCTTGCCTCCTTATCCACTCTCAAACAGTATTCCTGGGCTCGGCACATATACAGAAGGTCTTCTTTTCTCCCTGTTCATACCTTGGAGTCCAAATAAGCTAAAAACAGCAAGATAATTAAAACTTACTCAAGTTAACATCCAGATGTCAATTCCTAGAGTTATGAAATATTCAAGCCATGAAATCTAGTATTTAGTTTTCAATTTGCCTAGTAATCCAAGACCAATTATGTTCGATGTTTTATTATTAATGGATAGCATCAAAATAAAATGGATTTACTTCCACTGTTATTTTGGCAAGCTGCAAATCCCTTTATTCAGGAGGGCGCGCCCTAACCTCTGGCTTTAAACCAGCCTTTGTGTTTCAAGAAACTAGAGCTCAGACCTGCTGCATCGAAGTTATCTCTGGTTTTATCTGGTTTGTGTTGAGGTCATGGAAGATTTTATTTGAAGACAGGGGAATCCGTGGACCAGGCCAGCGACTGAAATATCCCTAGGCAGCTCTGTAAAGTTTAGCTTAGCTCAGCCACCACTGGATCAAACTTTGTACAATAGATGCATCTTACATGTCATTTTATACTCTCTGTGAGTGACAATTCATTACATCTACAGCAGCAACAGTCTAAAAATTTACAACCCAGGTTTTATGACAGTTTGGTTCATAAAGAAAATAATATAGGGTCTAAATCAATTTTGATGATCTGTCTAATAACCAAATAGAGACTATCTATTTGGTTAACACATATAGCAATTACTACATGTCAGGCAGAGTCCTAAACGTTTTATAGATATCAACTCATAACCCTTATTTCTACTCCATAAGGAAGTCAATGATTACTCCCTAGTCAGATGACAGGGGAGACAGGTCACCGAGAGGTAACTACCCTGACAAGGCCAAGTGGCAAATAAGTGGCAGAGCTGAGACTTCAAGCCAGGCAGGTAGACTTAGCATCTATGCCCTTCACACCCCCATCCTCTGATGTCTCTCAATACTTAGCAATATTTTGTTTCAATGAACTGCTATTTTTAGCGTGATGGGGGAATCTATGTAGAGCAAGATAAAAGGCGCAGAGCCCCACGTCTCTCTTTCCTCTGAAAGCTGCCAAGAGCTGTGCTCCTCCAGTTTTCACCTTGGCTCCAACCAAGGATGAAGGAGCAGAGTGAGGGGGAAAGGCCAGCTGCTTCCCCTCCTGCACCCCACCCCGGGGATGGAGCTACTTGGCACACTCTCCTCAGCCCTCACTGCTGCTGTCTTTGCTGGCCAAGAAGAAATGTGGTTCAAAAAAGGAATCACAAGGAGACGCACAGAATGCCAGGCAACAAGGATTCCCCTCAGCTCACGGGGAGTGATGGCACGGCGCAGGCAGTCACTCTGGGGGAAACGGATCTGGTGACAAATTAATTACTCCTCAAATGCAAATAGCCCTACTGGCCTTCAGATAGAAGGAAATACAAGAATCTCCCATTTGTAGATCAGTAAGGTCACCAACTCTCTTTGTGACTACCTTTTCTTTCAAACAACTCATAAAGCTCAAAGCTTTGATATTTAAGACATCTAATTTCCAAGAGAAGTAGTTCACTGCTTCCTCCGAAGTTTCCCACCTGTGCCTCGCTTTCTTCATGCTCAGGGTAACCAGGTGCCAGCCGGACTACTGCACAGATAGGACACCAGAACCCCAGGGGGTGGGAGTCAGGGGTGAGGAATTCACCCACTGTGTGAAGCCACACTAGTGGCCAGACCTAGACTGAAACCCAGGCATCCTGACCCCTGGGAAACCAAATGTTTTTGTTTTTTACCTTGTCACAAACGTATGTAGAGAATGTGTTTGCATTCTCTGTTTAGGTAGATTATGTTGCTTTTTTTCAGTGCTGGATGGGCCCCACTAGGACATCTACTTGATCCTTATGAAAACCACTCGCTTTTCTGGTTTTATAATATAAGCCGATACCTGTGTTGTTATTTATTTGTATTTAAAATTACAGAGATATTACAAATTTGTATGATGTAACATTCCAAATTGTGACTTGCTTCTGAAGAAATTTGAAAAATGTGACATAAGAACACAAATGGTTACAAAGAAATCCATATGAATATGTAAATTCCAAATCTGCCCCACCAGAGGACAAGAGCCAACATGTATGCTGTCTTTATTAAACAAGGTCAGAGGCCAGAGAGAAGCAGTGACATTAAACTGGCAGTGGGTTTAATACAAATTTCTCTTTTCTCCTCTGGGAACCAGGCTTCTTTGGGGAGAATGGAAATTCTGACCATCATCTTTCGGGGAGATTGTTGACTGGTTCTCTCTCAGAATACGGTTAACATTACCAAACCAGACATTATGGATTAGCCACATAGAAACGGCTTCTTTTTGTAAACAACAGGACCAGAATTTATGAAGATGATTTGACAAAACCAAGCAACACCAACCAGCCTTGAAGAGCACAGCTAAGGTTTGTTAGCCTGAGGCACCTGCATTTCCACCCTTTCTAACTGGAAAAGTGTATGCTCTAGCCAATAATTTGAGGCGCAGTGCGTTTTACGCATGGGATGGTAGCACGCGACAAGCAGAAACCATCCAGAGACCACCAAAATCCTGCTGTCCTCTTCTGTATGTCTGTCCAGGGTTAAAAGAAAGAGAAAGCTATATAAAACCTAACCCCAAACCAGAAGGCTATTTATTAATTTATTCTGGAAGGGTTAGGACCCTATTTTTGATTTGTGAGTGTTTTAGCAAAAAATAAAAAATAAAGAGATTCAAACTTCCTCAGACCCTAGGTACTTCCTCAGTACCTAAAATATCAACCTAGGGAAATTAGGTATGAAAATATAACAGGATAACCCTGCATCAAGCCATAATGAAGTTATATTGCATTTCTCTATACCTTTGGTTGATCATTCCAACATCTGATAAATTAGATACCTAAATTAGTCTATGTGCAGTGTATAAATCTAGGACATTTTTATTCACTGCGAGGTTTAACAGACACACACACACACACGCACGCATGACTTCCCATAACTCTCACCCTTTCCAGATTCAGATTATACCTCTTAAGTACCACGTTTCCTCAACCATAGTTCTATTTTTGCTTGAAGTTCCATGCCCTGTGTTATGCACTGAGATAGAAAATGTAAGGAAAGACGAGCTCCTCAAATATAATTTCATTAGGTTAGTAAGCACACAGCTGACCACACATAAGCAATACAAGAAGGATGAATTTGCAGAGAAATACCAAAAAAGGCAAAGTAGGAACTAAAGTAGATTTTCAGACAATTTTGAGTATTTGGTGCCAGTTTCTGGAATATAATGTTAAGTCGAACAAAAGATCACAAAATGAAGATCACTTTTTAAAAACATCCTGCAGCCTTTAGAGAAAGGAGAAGGCGAGACTGACTGGTCAAAGTAGAAAAATCTAACCTATCCTGCCACACACACACACACACACACACACACACTTCCAGGGCACAGCCAAAGGAACAGAAGTTCTCTCAATGCCCAAAAGAACATGCCGATTCCTCTCTGGAGCAAAAAGAGCCTTCTTGGCATTAACAAAAACTGAGGGTGATCATAAAATTCTAAGGGAGCAGAAGCCACTAGAACAGCTTTAATGAGCAATTTTAAGAGATTTCATCAAAGACTATGTTCTTGCATGACCTTTGGCTCAGACTGAAGTCTTCCGGGCGGGGGCTGTCTTTTTCCTAGGATGGGAAGGAAGCAAGCATTCAGCTGAGTGTGTCTAAACAAAAATGGTCTTGTGATACTGCAGTGTCTTCTCACAAAACTAAGATGAGAAGCAGACATCATTCGTCCTGTGGGGCATCAGCTCATGTCTTCTTTTGAGCCACTGCATGAGGGTTGATGCGGCTTTGGCATCATAGAAACCACATCACTTGCTTCCCAGGTGAGCCCTCCATCTGACCACTGCCCAAACTCAAAGCCTATCCCGGGCCACTTCAGGATTAACAGGGTACTGTTAAAAGTCATCTCTGGCTTTTTCTTAAGCCTGATGGTAGGAAAATAACTTGGAACTTTTCAGAGAAGTCCTAATTTCTTCCCTATCCCTTTTCTCCCCTGGCGGTGCACATTTTGATTAGTATTTACCGTGCCACCTCCTATTGAAATTTGGTTTATCTTTGGCCCAGAAAATGTGGGTGGATGTTTGTATGTCGGGGGTCCATTTGGTACAGCTCCTGGTGCACAGCATTGCAACACATCTACAAAGAGAACAGACCAAAGCTACTGGCGCTGTTTTTCACTTGCGGGAAACCTCGGCGGAAGCGACACCTAGAGGGGAGCGGAGGAGAGGCTGCGGAAGCGCTATTCATCAATGTCGGCGACAGTTATCAGGAGCGAGGTTGGCTGGACAGCTCACGGGGAACCAACTCCTGACACAGACCTAGCAGAGCCTCACTCCGCGGGGGCCCAGGCACTTCCAGCAGCTGGACGCGCTGCACTGATGCTCACCACGTTGCAGGCACTGTGAGAAACCCTACAGCTTCCATCGGTTTCAGCTCCTGCCAAGAGTGGCGGGCGCCCAAGTCCTCAGGTGGCAGGCCTCGAGTGACCGCGCTCCGGGGACTGTGTAACAACTGAAGGGAGCTCCGAAGGCTCGCGCCGCTCTCGCCCCAAACTAGAGGTGACATGCGCCCAAAGCGGAGCGCTCACCTGCATCGCCTAGGTCCCCCCGAAACTTGGAGCAGGTTCTCTTTGCTGCGCAAAGAGGGCCGGAGATCACCCACAGTACAAGCTCTCTTAGGGCCAAGCCCCCTGCCTGAATGTCCCCCAAACAAACTGCTCTCTAGTGACTCCCCCAGCAGATTAACACCGGCCGCTCGCTCGGAACACCGATCAGCCGGGCAGAACGAGAACCGCGGGTTGCCGCGGGCCGGCTTCTGTCCCGGGTCCCTCCTCCCTGGCCATCCCGGCCCGGCCCCACGTTCAGCCCAGACGCAGGGGAGACTGGCGAAGAGAGGGCCAAGCCAGGCGCAGCGGGCCCTTTGGGCTGCAGCAAGGAGACGCAAGTTTCCCCGCAAAGCTGGAGGGAGGCGGGAGTGAGCACCCCCGCCCGCACCCCAGCGCCAAGGGCACGAGTGCGAGCAGAGGGGCCGCCGCTCGCCTGGCTCGTCGAGACCGCTCTGGGTCCGGATCCCAAGAGCGGCGCCCGCAGGGTCTCGGAGCCCGGCGCGGGCTGCGGGCTCGGCCCCAGAGGTTCTGCGCCGCGCTCCGCACGCCAGCCAGGTCACTCCGGTCCCTACTGCAGACCCGGGCCCCAAACCACGGAGCTCCAGCCTTTACCATGAGTCCTGGCTCCGGCAGGGGTATCCTTGCCGAGCCCAGGTCCCGTGGTCCTGCGCCCGCTGCCCGCCAGGAGGGTAAAGTTGGCTCTCGCGGCGCGGGCTGAGAGAACATGCAAGCGCCCGCGCCAGGCCCTGCGGGGAGGCGCCGGGCAGCGGGCGCGGAGACCCCAGCAGGGCGCAGAGGAACTGGTTGGTGGTGGCGACTTGGCACCCTCCGCGAGCTCGCGTACCTGAGGCGGCCAGAGCTGAGGAGAAGACCAGGTGGCCAGACTCCCGTGGGCGGGAGCGCCCCGTGGCGGCAGTGGCGACGGCGACCCGGTCCCGCGTCCTTCGGTCGGTCTCTCTGACTGTCGGCGTGTCCCGGGCGCCCTGAAGGTTGTCGCGACTCCAGCTCTCTGAGCCGCCGCTGCCCGCTGCTGTGCCGCCGCCGCCGCTGCTGCCCTATTTCTGCCGCCCGGAGCGGAGCTCGTGACGTCACCCCTCGGGCCCCGCCTACCCAATCGCCGCCACCTGTGCGCGCAGCCCGCCAGCCCGCAGCTCAGACCCGCGCGGGGCCCGCGGCAGGTGCGCGGAGCAGCAGGGTGCGCACGCCGGGTCCGAGGACTGGGCGCTCCAGGGCGATCTCTGCACCCGCCGCGGAGGGGGTGCGCTCCCGCCCCTGGCTCGCCGGTATCCTGGCAAGTGACAACCCCCTCCCATCTCCTAACACACCCATCCTCGCCTTTCTCTCCTCCCGGCCCTTCCCGGGCAGATTCTCCAAGGCTGTGCTCTCAAGGTGCACAGCTGGTAGCCGGGCCGTAGCTTGTGGGGCGCAGGAAGGCCAGTGCACTACACCAAGAGAGCCTTCCCTGAGGCCAAGTCAAGTGACATTTCCCCTCTGTGAGAGCCCACAAGCTTCGAAAAAGCAAAGTTTTTATTTCTCTCTTCTGAATCTGTCCTTTCCCAACTACAGAGTCTGACCAAATCCTGGGCATACGGGGGCAGTCCCAGGTGACAACTGCCTATCTCGGCCAAGCTGTGATCAGAGGGTTCCTTCTTTCTCAGAATCAGACGTTTTCGCAGCAGGACCTCATCCCCAAGCCTGGGGCTCCCAAACCTTTCTGGGTCCCTCTTCAACATCCACAACTTTTGGAGACCCCGACCAAGCAGGAAACATCTTCGTAATATCTTGGGCCCCCAAGATGTCATTCTGTAGCCCCAATCTGGCCTCAAATTTAGGAGGGAGACCCTAGCCAGGTCAGGTTGGTGGTGACCCATGGGCAGGAGCCTTTCTGGGGGACTGGCTGTGTGGGCACTGGGTGACTTCCTGGCTTGGGAGAGCAGTTTCTTGTCCACAGCCCTGTAATAACTCCTGGCCTGGAGGAGGGGGCAGAGGGGCTTTTCTAAGGATGAAGTTTGTTAAATCTCAGGAGAAAAGGAAGGCTCTCGGGGTAACATGGATGAAAAGGTATTACATTTGCTCTTTCCTTCAACAGATATTTACTGAGCCCTCCTACGTACCAGGCACTGTGCCAGGTGCTAGGGTTATAGTAGTGGAGGGTCCAGCATGGTCTCTGCCCTCACGCAGGTCTTAGTCTGGGAACCAGCTGTTCCTCTATCACTGCTCAGCTGGTAACCCAGAACCAGATCTGCTAAAATGAGGAGCTCGGTGACTTCTAGATCTTGGACTGCTGTGATTTCTCATGTAGATATCATGATTTGGGCTCAGAAAGATAAAGTCTACTCCATCAGCAGCCCCAGGATCTTGACAGGCATGATACTCTCTCCGATTTGACCATGAATCTTTGCTAAGGCCATCCGTGACTGAGCTTCTGAGGCTTAGGGCCAGATTCTCTATAGCTGGATCAAGGAAGGGATGGCACTTTCCATCTTGGGAAAAAAAGAAGAAAGACGGCATGAAAGGAAGTAGGGAAATTTGGAAACACACTGTGCCTTCCTCCGAAATGTAATTCTAAGTCCTGGTCAAGATGGAGTTCCACAGCTCAGAGGCTGGGTTCATCTCTCCTCCCACACATATTTGGAAAAGTTGATCTCTGTTCTTAGCTCTGAGCACAAAGTCCCTGGTTCAGCCTCATGGCCCTGTAACGTAACCCAGGCAGGCCTCGTGGTGTGAATTCTTAATAACTCAGAGTCACATGTAAGTCAGGGTCTGCAGACTGACCAAAATCAGAAAATTTCTGTTTAATGTAGGGAATAGGGATGGGAACTTTCTCTGCTTCCCAAAGAAAAGGGAGAATGTAGCTGCTGCCAACCAGGTGTATCCCTTAGAGATAATGCTAATATCTGAAGTAAGCTATTGTGACTACTGTGCAGAAAATAAGAGTGGAATTAAAAATCACTTTGGAATAAAAAAAAGGTGAAGTGTGAATGACGAAATCACACAAGCCTTCGGGGAAGCAGCATCAGGTGCCAGTAGACCTTGGCACCTCTTCGAATTGCTCTAAATAGGCTAGATTTCACACAGAAAGTTTTAGAATTTGCTTGAAATCCTACTTCAGAACTTGTAAGCATACTGATGATTCTCAGTAGCCAACTAAGATGCTTCACCAAAAAATAAAAATAAAAAAAGTTAAATTTTGATTTTATACAATTCAGTAAATTTCGAACGGGGAAGCTAAAAAGAAACAGAAGTTCAGATGACTTCCCCCAACTCCCACTCTAGGTTATTGGTGAGAGATTTAGCCAGACATACTTAGAAATATACAAAAGGAAGTTATCAATTTATTTTTACAAGATCAAAAAGTTTAAAAATCTCCAATGTGTACATTTTTTACTTTACCAATTTTAAAACATTCTTCTATTTCTATGCTTACCAAAAACACAACCACATGATCAGAACTACTGCCAAACAACATGTCTCCTATAGGTTATTTCAGATTGCAGCTTCACTTCAGGGGGCTCAGAGGTGACATACAGCCATGGGATCAAGAAGAAGATGCCTCCTCCAGATTCAACCAAAAGTTTCCTGTCACTAGCTATGGGTCAGATCTACGCTGGGTTGATCAGATGGTACCCAGAAACACCCATCAGAAGCCAGACTGGGAGGATGTGAGAAGGTAAGCAAAGGCAAAAGATGGTCTTCCTTGTCTTGCATAACTCAACATTCTACTGCCCCCCAAAATGTCAGTACACCTTCAAACCAACCATGAAGTTGATTGGAGAAGCAGCCTGGATCTCCAGAGAGCCCTGGACAGAGAGGATTGGGGACTGGGTCCCTCTCCTGCCTCTGCCCCTCTCTGGCTGTGTGAGCCTGGGGGAGTCCCATCCTTTCTGGGCCTTGTTTCCTTATCTCTCAGGGGGGATCTGGGGTGAATGTAGTGGGAGGTGATCATACTAAATGAACTTCTAGGCCGTTTCAATCCTCTAGGTCTATGTCTTTATTTTCCTGATATTTATAGATGTTAGGGCTTCTCTGATAGAAAAAGAGCTATGAGGTAAAAGTTTTCCCCTAAGACTAGCATTAACGCTGATTTCTTAAATGGTGATTCACTTAGTCATCTAGAAATTAAGGGGATGTAGGCAATAAATTCCAAATCCTAGACCCGAAATCACACTCAGAAATAATTTTTTAACTTGGGTTTAGGGAGAAAAGTAGCCAGCATTCAAGAGAGAAATGTGATTTGGGAAATTTTTCAAGGCAGTGAAGAAGTGGGGTAGAACAGGAATTTTAATTAAGAAGTTGAGATGAATGAGATGATACAGTGATTGTTATATTTACTTAATTGTTCTCATCACAAATCCTTGTCATATCCAAACCAAACATGTAGGCTTTCTCTCTTCTTCTCTGCCTACAGAACTTCAACTCCATTCAGCATGGTCTAAGCCCCCACTGGTCTTGCAGAAACTGGCTGAGGGGTGAGCAGGGAGCCCAGTTCTGGCTAAGGAGAGGTAAGACTTGGAGGGATAAAGAGAGGCTCGGAAAGAGATGGTGTCTCTTTTTCCTCTTGATACCCTCATTAACCTGAGACCCATGGTCACCATCTTGTGACCCTGAGAGCAGCCAAGTTGATCTATGGGAGATGACAGAACAGGGAAAGGAAAAGAACCTAGGACCTTAATGACCTGCTGAAATTTGCTGCTGAAATAACCACCATGAAGCTGCCCTTCCTCAGGATTTCTATTTTCCTCATGACTTACATCAATTGGGTTGGGCTTTTCTGTGACTCGAAGTAGAAAACATACCAAATGAGAAAGAAGCTAAAATGTAAATAAAAACCTGGTGCATTATTTGACTGGCTTCAGACACACAGCACGGAAGATAGATACAATTAAATTGTCACCATGTCTCTTGATTTGTCCAAGAACCCTGGGCTAGTCAAAGATTGAAGTCTCTTCACTCCAATCCAGTGCTCAGACATATTACAATTTTCAGGTATGAAGAATATTTAATTAACCAGGACCTTCCATTTCCTAACTGCCCTAGATAAAAGACAATGGACACATAACAACTGGACACGATGCTTTAAAGCCATTGAATGCATGCCCACCCATCAGCATTGCCTAGCCATCTGTAACTTACAAACGCCTGTCACTCCACCTTCCTCAAACATTTTTAAAGTAGTTTTGCCTTTTTCATATGGCATGTGACAAAGGAGTGATGTGACGTTTTAAATTATTTGAGAATATCATTTTAAATATTGTATCCTAAAGTTTGTTTTAATGCAATTATTAATAATATTCATAAGATACAGTCATTGCAGACAAATTTCCACATTGTATCATTTAAAAACAAATGAACAATGTTTGACCTTTCTTAAATTATGTGAGAGAAAGTATAATTTACTGATAAATATACTAAAATATGATATGTCATATCTGGTTTGAGAACTGGATATATACTAAAAACTACATTGGGATTTAACTCCATGACACAGCATCAAGTATAGGCAAAAACTGTTTTGCAAAAATTGATGTCTGAAATTAAGGAATTTTATGTTTAAAAACACTACAGTTTTATTTTTATAACTTCTATGTTTCGTTTATAAGTGACTGGAGGGGAAAGATTTCAGGCTGTTATTCACAATCACTCTGCAGATAGCACTTTGTGGGAGTGGGTAGAGCCTTTATTTTCAATAAATGAAGAGTCAAATTGGATATAATTGTCACTCTATTTTCTCTTTTTGAAGTATCAAATACATCTTGATGTTCTATGTCAGGATTTTTTATCAGATGAATGCAATTTACAGATTAGCGAAGGTAATTTTGATGTAGAACTGTAGTCTTATCACTTTTTTGCTTTAATTGTATTTCATTGTTGGATTCCTTATGTTTCTAGTCTTTAAACACAACTCATTATGGGCACAAGTCAAACATATATGAATAAGAAGGAAAACAATTTAAAATATAACAATCTCAATCATCCCAGCAGTCAGTGCTGTTCAGCCAAGAGAGAAAATGAGTGACAGAATCATGAGCATCCTCATCAGACCTCCACCTCCCCGCTGTGTGTGTGCACTTGTTATACACTGACAAGCTCAGGCTTTTATTGGAAATGAAAAAAATTAAATAATGTATCACTTACTGATCTTTTCATTTAAACCTTTCACTCTGAAATAATTGGAGATTCACATACATTTGTAAGAAATAATACAGAGCAATCATGTGTACCATTTACCCAGATTCTTCCAATGATAATGTCTTGCAAAACTATAGTACCATATCACAACCAGAATACTGACACTGATATAGTCATTCTACAGAACCTATCTGTCACTAAAAGGATGGCCCTTTTAGAGCCACACCTACTTCCCTTCCCTATGCCCCTCCCTTCTCATTCCTAACTCTTGGCAACCACTAATCTGTCCTCGTTATAATTTTGTCACTTCAAGAATGTTAAATATAAATATAAATATAAATATATATATATATATATATATATATATATATAGAGAGAGAGAGAGAGAGAGAGAGAGAGGATGTTATATAAAGAGAAGGATACAATATGTAACCTTTGGGATTGACTTTTTCACTCAGCATAATTATCTCAAGATTCATTCCAGTTGTCTCACATACCAATATTGTTCCTTTATGTTACTAAGTGGTATTCCATGGTATGGAAGTACATTTGTTGAACCAGGTGGGTTCTTTCTATTTTTGGCTATTACAAATAAAGTTGCTGTAAACATTTGTATACATGTTTTTATATGGACATACATTTTCATTTTTCTGGGATAAATGCCCATGAGTTCTACTGCTGACTTGTATGCTAGTAGCATGTTTGCTCTTTTAAGAAATAGCCAAACTATGTTCCAGAGTGGCTATAGCATTTTACATTCCCACCAGTAATGCATGAATGATTCCTTTCTCTGCATTCTTGCCTGCATTTGCTGTGTCGCTTTTTTTTTTAATTTTAGTCATCCTGATAGGTGTGTAGTGATATCTCATTGTGGTTTTATTTTGTATTTCCCCTATGGCTAATGATGTGAACATCTTTTCATGTGTTTATTTGTCATCCGTATATTCTCTTTGGTGAAAAGTCTCTTCATGCTTTTGGCCATTTTCTAATTAGATTGCTTGAGGGTTTTTTTACAAAAATTAAAAAAAATTAAATAAATCCAAGATCCCAAAGATTTTTCTATTTTTTAATAAAAGTTTAATAGTTTTACATTTTACATTTAAATTTGTCACCATTTTGAGTGAACTTTTGTATAAGGTCTGAGACTTAGAAAGAGGTTCTTTATTTTTCCTCTAAGAATTGTCTGTCCCACATCATTTGTTGAAAAGGCTATCTTTTTTCCACTGAATTGCTTTACACCTTTGTCAAAAATCAATTGAGCAGGAACTCAGAGGGGCCCTAAAGAACCAAAACAATCTTTAAAAAAAAAAAAGATTGGAGGGAAAACAAAGTTGGAGGACTCACATTTCCTGGTTTAGAACTTACTACAAAGCTATAGTAATCAAAACAGTGTGGTACTGGCATAAAGATAGACAAATAGACCAATAGAATAGAACTGAGAGTCCAGAAACATACATGTATGACCTACTGATTTTCAACAAGGGTCCCAAGGATATTCAGTGGGAGAAAGAACAGTCTCTTCAACAAGTAGCACTAGGACAACTGGATATCCACATGTAAAATAATTAATTTGGGTCCTTATCTTACACCATATACAAAAATTAACTCAAATTTGATCAATAACCTAAATATAAGAGCTAAAACAATAAACTTTTGGAAGCAAACATACGGATAGATTTCCATGACCTTGGATTTGGCAGTGGATTCTTAGAAAAGCTCAAGCAACTAAAGAAAAAACAGATAAGTTGAACTTTATCAAAATTAAAAACCTCTGTGCATTGAAGAATGTTATCAAGAAAGTGAAAAGGCAACACACAGAATAGGAAAAATATTTTTAAATCTTATATCTGATAAAGGATTAATATCCAGAATAAATAAATAACTCTTACAACTCAACAGCAGAAAGATAAACAACCCAATTTTTAAAAATGGGCAAAGGATTTGAATAGGAATCTCTCTGGAGAAGGTAGACGAATGGCCAAAAGACACATGAAAAGATGCTCAACATTCTATGCCATTAGGGAAATGCAAATTAAAGTCACAATGAGATACCACATCATACCCACTATGAGAGCTATAATAATATTAAAAAAAAAAACAAGTGTTAAAGAAACATATAACTGGAAACCTTGCACATTGCTGGTAGGAATGTAAAACGCTGTCGAAAACAGCGTAGTGGTTCCTCAAAAAATTAAACATAAAATGACCATATAACCCAGCAATTCTACTCCTATGTATATATCAAAATGAATTGATAACAGACTCTCAAAGACTTGCATACAAATGCTTATAGCAGCACCATTGACAATAGCCGAAGTGGAGTTTATTACAGGATGCAAAGCTAGTTCAGTATCTTTTTAAAAATCTATGTATAATTATGAAATTATGTAGATTTTTTATAGATAACCTTTATTGAGTAGAAGTTCCTCAGTATTCCTATTTATCTGAGAGTTTTTAATAAACTGAACTTTTGTCAAATGTTTTTCTGCACCTATTGATATGGTCATTTGCTTTTTCTTCTTTAGTTTGTTAATATGGTGGATTACATAGATTTTTTAAAAATATTGGAATAGCTTTACATCCCTGTAATAAACCCCACTTGGTCATGGTATGTAATTCTTTTTATATTTCGCTGAATTCTCTGTTAATATTTTGTTAAGAGTTTTTGCATCCGTATTTGTGAAGGATATGTTTTGAGTTTTCTCTTTTGTAATGCTTTTGTCTGGTTCTGATATTAGGATAATACTAGTCTCATAAAATTAATTGGGACATATTTCTTCCTCTTCTATTTTCTGAAAGAGATTATGTAGAACTGGTGCTAAGTCTTTAAACATTTGATAGAATTCTCCAACAAAACTATCTGGGCCTGGAGATTTCTTTTTTGGGAAGTTTTTGATTATTGTTCAATTTCCTTATAATTTAGAACTGTTCAAAATACCTACAACAAGCAAACATGCAAAAACAGGAATAAAACTATTGCTATTTATTGAACACCAACTGAACACAAGCACTTAATTCCCTTAACGACCCCACGAGGAAAATATCGCAATTATTCCTATTGTGTATTGAGGAAACCGAGGCTCAGAGAAGTTAAGTGACTGGCTCATGGTTACACAGCTGGTAATGGGCACAGTAGGGAACTACACTGTTTGGCTGGAATGGAAGGGTAAGTAGAGGGATAGCAAAAAGCAAAATTGAAAAGACAATGGCAGCTAGATTGTGGCGGGAGGTTTGGGCTTTATTCTGTGGGGGTGCAGCAGTGACAAGATGAAAGCCAGGCTCTTGGAAGATAGCCCCATTAATTATGTGACAGAAGAGACTGGACTCGACGCCATATTTCCTCCAGCTACAAGCTTAATCTCAGTTCTCTGTCTTGTTCCTGTACTTCCTTTCCCTGGAAGCCCACCCCAAACAGGGTTCTGTCCTTACCATGCCACTGAAACTGCTCTCATAGGGTCACCCATGACCTCGGAGGTGCCACATCCAATGGCAAATGCTCAGTCCTCATCTTATTTGATCTGTTTATTAATTCAACAGCTTTCTTTTGCTGAGCATCTACTATGTGCCAGGTCTTAGTTTAGGGGCTGGAGGTCAGGCATATAATAAAATAGAAAAAGGTCCCCATGCTCATGAATTTGCAGCCCAGTGATCAGCAGAACTGGACACAGCCCTCACATCCTCGCCTTTGCAACATTTCTTCCATTTGATTTCTGGACGTCACTCTAGCTGGGTACTTTTCCTCTCTCTCTGCTATGCTGGTTCCTACTTACATCTTCAACCTCTAAATGTTGAGGTGGCCTGGGTCCCAGTCCTGGCATCTCTTCTCTTCTCTGCCTTCATTTTGTTGGAAAGTTCTTCCACTTCGTGGCTTTTCTCACCCTGTGTAAGGTGACGATCCAACCCCGACACTTGCGTCTTTAGCCTGGACCTCTCTCCTGAACTCTACACTCCTGTGTTCACTGCCCTGAGCACCACCTCTTAAACAGCCAATTGGTACCTCAGACTTAATGGGCTCTGATCTGAATTCCTGACTTTTCTGGCTTCAAGGCCACTTCCCTAAGTCTTCCTCAGACCAGCTAATAGCACCTCCAACCTTTCAGCTGCTGGGTCTGGAATCCTGGAGTCATCCTCGGCTCTTCCCTTTCTCTCACATCCCAATCCGACCTATCAGCAAATCTTTCCAGCTCCACGTTCCCAGCAGATCCAAAATCAGACAGCTTGTCCCTGCCTTTATGGCTACACTACCATTTGCAGATCACCATCAACTCTCAGCTGTACCACTGAGCTCCTGCTTTCCCTCCCCTGCCCCCAGGGACTAAAGTCAAAACAGAGCCGTCCTCTTAAATACGAGCTGGATCATGTCACCCCTCTTCTTGATCCGCTCCCCCAATGACTTCTCACTGAACTCCAAGGAAATCCCAAGTCCTCACAGGGGCCTCTGAGACCCAATCACCCATCATCTCTCTGAGTTGTGTCCCCCTTCTCTCCCTCTCGCTCACTCTGCTACAGCCACACTAACCTTGTTGCAGTTCCTGGATACTCAGTCCAGCCACACTCCTGCCTGAGGACACCTTCCCTGGACACCTACTGGGCTCACTCCACGAGGCTCTGCTTCCCTACGAAGCCTTTCCCAGCCAGCGGAAAACTTCAACTCCTCCCCATCCTAGCATGACCTTTCTCCTTTCCCTGCTTTATTTTCCTCCTACAGTATTTATTTTCTTTCAACATATTCTATATTTTGCTTTTGTCTCTCTCTCCCCACTGGCACATAAACTCCATGAGGAGTCTGTTTGGTTCATTATTATGTCTTCAATCCCTAAACCAGTGTGGCAATAGATCTGTAAACATTTGTTGATCGGATGCTTTCATACATAAATGGGGATACTGAGATTCAGAGAGGGGATGGTCTGAATCTTAGGTTTTCTCTAACCCCAAGTGAACAGAGATGTGTGAAGCTCATATGACCCTGGAGAGAAGAGAGAGTTTCCAACCCAAGCAGATTTCCAACCCGCTTCTGCCTCTTCCCCAACAGAGGCCCCATCCTGTCCTCAGAGCTTGCCTTGCTCCCAAAGCAAACCCAGAGCTCTAAGTCAAGTCAGGAGGTTCCAGGCAGGGCAGAATCCCTGAGGGAGAAAGAGAGAGCCTCGTGCCCTCGGGCCATCTGAAGGAGCCCTGTGCAGCAGGGAAGGGCAGTGGGAAGGGAGGAGCCTGCTGGGAAAGGAGCCTCCAACCTGGCCTTTCTTGAGAGAGTGGCTTCTTCCTCTACTACATTATCTCCGAGGTCCCACAACAAGGGAAACAAGCAAGCTCTCATCTACCATCTCACGTGCTACCAGCCCAGGGCTGAGCCTTGGTGGGAGAAAAATGTGGTCACCACACATTCAACCATGAGATCTTTCCCTCTGAGGCTGAAGGGTCAGCACCCGAGACAGGGACAGTCCCCAGCCCCATTCTCCCTGCTCAGACTCTCTGTGAACCAGGAGAAAGAGTCAGAATGGACTTTTTAGAACAAGAAGAACGAACCTGCAGTTGCTGATTAATGTTAAAATGCAGGCCCCATTCACACCCACCACAGGTATGTTAAGCAAACACAAAGTGACAGCAGGCACGGTACAGTGACAGAGGAACCCACGGTTATCGTAGTGACAAGGTGCGCCTTGCCCACTTGCCATTTGTTAAGGCTTTTCACTCTGATGGTGCATGAAATTATCTACCTAAAGGAGTTGCGCCTATGTTCACGCCAACTTGAGCAACATGGCACCCTCTCATCATCCCCTTGGTCACAAAACCCCCTGGAGGGGTGTGACTAATGAGAATCTCATAAAACCTGGGAGAATGGCCATCCTCGGTGCCATATAACAGTGAAATTACTATTCACAGCCACATAAATTGCCACATGTCAATCTCCGCTTCCTCATTGTCACACCTTGGTGAGCCACTCCATGGCCTCTAAGATGTGACACAGTTTCTAGGACAGCAGAATCTGCTGGTCTCAGGGACAGCTTGTACCTAAGTTCACAGCAAGGTCGGAGTTTAGCTCTAATTACCCCAGCACACTCCCAGCTCTGAGACCTGCCAACAAGGCGGAGAAAGGAGAGTGGTATTTACAACAGGAAAATGCTAAACGTGGAGCAATGGCCTGATCCATCTCACAGCTGTAGTCTTTTGATTTGTACGTAATTTTCTACCCTACTGCTTCCAATTTGATACTGTAGGGGCCTGAGATGACAAAAAAGAATGGGATAACAAATGACGAGCTCAAAATACTGAACACAATCATAGTCACCCTGCATGTACATACAATCAATATGTCACTTGGAAGAAGGAACCGCTGGCCGCTGGGCAAAGTTGGCAATGTAAAATGTCACAGATTCAAGATGTGTTTTTTATGTACTTAGGAGCTGTCAACATAGCTGCCTCGCTGCTCTGGAAGGGAAACTTGCTTAATGTTTCATAATCAGTTGCCTTAGACAAATGAATTAACAGTCCAAAAGGAATATTAGAATGATTTTCAAGTGACCCCTCTTGCTTTGCTTGGCAGGCATGCTGTGTACTGTTGTGCAGGTTGTGCACTGCACAACTCCACACGGCACGATTGCCATGAACTATGTCATGGAATAGAACCTCCCAGAGCTGTGAAGTCATTTCTGTGCGACCATGTGCAGCAGCCCTGTGTGTGGCTCGTTGAGCAACTTGGAGTTAATGTGCCTGAGGGCTCACAGAGTGTCACAAAAATGGATCACAGAGACCCAAGCACACAGTGCCCACATTAATAGTCCGGACAATCCACATAGAGATCCACAAACTACTGGAACAGTTTACTTTCTGCTCTCAGGCTCAGTAGAGCAAAGGGCAATTCCATTTATTCTGGATATTCTGCTTGTTAAAGCTACCATATAGAAACACGCATGTGTTAATCATTTCTTAATTATATGAATATTATTAAAATTCCCTAAACTTGACAACTCTTTTAAACATGATCTATCTTTGTTGAGAGGCACTTCAGCAAGTTTTTTCAGAAGACAATGTTGTAATATATATCGAAATATAAGATATTAAACATCCTATGACCAGTACTTCTATTCCTAAGATTTTATCCTATAAAAATAAGTTAAAATTATCAAACATATTGCACATTTGTACATGTGCATGTGTATGTTTATACGCACACAAAGATGCTCATTGTAATATTATTTTAATAGCAAAAATAAAGGAAATTATTTGAATGTATACAAGTAAGGGATTTTCTAAATGAATTACAGTATATATATATAAAATGAAATACTATGCAGACTTTAAAATAATCCACTATAACTATTCGTACTTGTAGAAGACTTCTTTTTCTTTTTCCTGCATTCAAGCTTTCAAACATCCTTTAAATTAGGGGTCCCTAACTCCTGGGCCGCAGCCTGGTACTGGTCCGTGGCCTGTTAGGAACCAGGCTGCACAGCAGGAGGTGAACAGCAGGCGAGCGAGTGAAGCTTCATCTGTATTTGCAGCTGCTGCCCAGCAGTAGCATCACCGCCTCAGCTCCACCCGAGATCATCAGACATTGGGTTTTCATAGGAGCACTGTTCCCTGGTGCCAAAAAGGTTGGAGACTCCTGCTTTAAATGCTTGGGAAGTTAACTGTTTTATGATACCTTCTCCCCAAGGCAGAAGCCAGAAACCCCACTTCCCAGCCTCCTTTGCAGCTAGGACACAGATATGTAACCTGGTTCCACCAATGAGACTGTTTCTGACACAGGAGTGGTATCAGTGCTAGTGGAAGGGGTGGTTTCAGCAAAGATGAGTTCCCAGCAGAGCCAACTGCAGCACCTAGGGCTTCCCAGTGGCAATTTCTCAGCAGCTCAGCGATGTGAGTTTGGCCATTGTTCCACAGCCAGAGCTCCAATCTAGTTCTCTGGCCCCCAGCACCTCTGTGAGCTGCCCCATCCCCTTTAATAAGCCTCTTTCCTTCTTAAAGAGCTGAGGCAGCTTCCATTGCCTGGAAAGACACCTATGATACAGTTATCCTTGGGTTCATCATTTCAACTTTTGAATAACCCACATTCTGTATATCACACATGGAGACCCTCTAAGCCACCACTCAAGTGCCAGCTTTAGACTTCAGGACTCAGCAGAAGGATGCATATCTGAGTTCTGCAGGAGAACCCTCACTGCCAGCCCATGATCCAGGTTAAGGAGCATAGTCAGGGAGACTGTCCAACTATCCTTGAATATTTTATTGCAACATACCTTTGTTGTCTTATAAAAACGAGTGATAAGAAGAGAAATCAAAATGTTGATAGTTACACCAAAAAGACAAGGTTTTAGATGCTTACTAAAATCGAAACAAAGAAATCACTGAGGTACTACAAGGAGAAAGTCTTAAGCTCGTAGACTTTGTGTACAACTACAAAGCGTAAGAACGAATTGTAAGAATGTGAATAAACCACCAGAATAATTTTAAGATCTCTGAGATTAAAACCACTCCAGAAAATGTATGTCGATTATTCACTTTTGCATATTTAACTTTTGAATAACTTTTCAGAAATACGTTGTGTGAGAAAACATGAGACTGTCCACATATTCTGAAGTAAAATAAGTAAGATATGGGAAAGCATGCCTAGGTTTAACCCCGGCTTTAAAACATTCATGTATGTATGTATATATGTGATAGACGCTGAAAAATCTAGAAGTATAGCCTGCCAGCTCTGAAAAGTTGTTAACTCTGTGGGTTGAGATGGTAAAGGCATTTCACTGGCTATTTCGCATAGCCTTGAATAGTGTCAAATTTTGCAATGAGCAAGTTTTACTATTACAATCATCAAAAACTTTAAAGATATTTTCATTGTGAAGAAAAAAATACAATGGCTCTTAAGAACCTTCCAAGAACTGGGGCCATTGTGTAGGGATGAGTGTCAGAGTCTGGGCCTCAGGATACCTCTGTCTTTTCCTGACCCTCCTTCAGACTGACGTGTGGTCTTGTGCCAGTTGTGCCACCCCTCCAGGCCTTATGTCTGGATCCCTAAAGTTAGAGAGTTGGCACATGCTACCATGGCAGCCCTCTGGAGCGCTTCACAGTGAGCAGAGGGCTCAATGCACAAGCCAGGGCAGAGCAGGTTGCCCATTGGACAGCTGCCCTCGCAGAGAGTTGTCAATAGACACAGGAACTAAGCCCTGTCTTAAGAGAAACTGCCTAATGATGTAGTGCAGCGTGAACAAGACTAATTGATTGTCCTGTTTAATAAAAAGAGATCCAGCCCCAAAGGCAGCATGGGCCACAGAGCTCACCAAGATCAGAGAGAAAACAGAGAGAAGCCGGTGCCACCTCACGCTTACAAGGAGGCAGATAAGAGCCTGGCGGCAATCCAGGAAGAGACAAAACAGCATGCAAAAAAGTCCCAAGGACGGAATAAAGCTATTCTTATTTTAATGCTTTGCAGGGAGGCAACTTATCCTCTTTAATATTTCTAATACTTATTTTATTCTTCTAGTAAATACAAAAAGATGTTTTCCTAAATTCGAGTGGTTATCAAAATAAAACGATGGTAAGGAGAGGGTAAAGGGGTTTTGCTTTGTAAAACGTGTTCTTCCCAGGCCACAGGGATGTGCCTTGCCAGAAGGAAAGAGCGTTAACTCCTCCCAGATGCCTGGGTGTCCAGGGGAGCCAGTCACCTGTGCTTACAGCTGGAGGAGCCCTTCCGGTCGCTAGAGCTCAAGCCTGCAGCTGAGCTGAGAAAGACCACTCCAGTTCTTATCTTTCTTTTGTCCCTAAACGCAGATGAAACATTAAAGTCTTTTTTTCTTTTTACCCCGGTGGCAGAGCAGGGGCTGAGCTGCGAAACCCTCGGTGGAATTAAAGTTCTCATTGAGATCCTCTCCCTGGCCCCTGGTCATGTCTCGGTGGGCTTCATTTAACCCTGCTTTGCACAAGCGCCCCTCTTCACCCCCGCCATTGATTCAGCATCTTCATCTTCTGGAGCCTTTGCAAATGTGGCTCAGTGACTGGGCTTTTCCTGTCCCAAACCCTCAGAGTGACAGCAGTATTGCAACTATTAGAAAGCAGAGCAAGGAAACCACCGACACATCTGCCAGCCTGCTTACGCGGAAGGGTGGCAGGGGTAGATGGCGATGAGGGAAAGATTAGCCCTAAGTTCCTTATTCATTGTTCTCTTATTTCAACTAGGTGACAGCCCTTGTGCCTCCTACCTCTCCGATCCTTCAAAGTCATCACTGGTACCTGCTCTGCTGGTTACTGTCCAGTTGCCTCTGCCCTAGACCCAACTCTGTGCCCCAGGGGGGCTTCCACTATGAAGTATGGGCAGCCCCTACGAGCCCCCATTCCCTCCGACTCTGGTTGGCTTCTGCCCATTGGAAGCACCAGGAGATCAGAGGGTGGAAGGAGAGACAGGTTGGGTGTTTCTTTCTCGACTCCCTTCCCGCTGTGATGCCCTGCTCTACAAGGACAGCTCCTGTCAGGCAGCCCTTCTCCATAGCTTAGCTCTCCTGGGGCTCTGTTAACACTATTTCCTCTCCCTGTCCCTTTGGCCCACAGGTGGTAATCGCTTCCCACGGGGGACTTCACCATCCTTTCTTTGTTCCCTCCACCCTTCCCACACCACTATTCGTTGTCTCCTCGTTAAAATCTCTTCATTTGACCCATCTGGTAATCCCGTTTTCTTTCAAAATCCTAACTGATATATCTGTCACCCTTTTGCTTTAGAAAGTCTGCTTCTTCCTCCCCAGTGGCTGATGCAGAGGGTGTCTGAACAAAGAGAAGCCTCAAGAGATACTGTGATGCGAGTATGATGGGGAAAGCATACCTTTCAGGTGTATAGGTAAGTGCTAATGCAGCATGCCCAGCACCTACTTGGGAAAGGCACCTGAGGGCAAATATTTCTAATCAAGGGTGAAGGTCACTGAGGCAAGCTGGCCAGTATTTCTGATTACAGAAGCCATGATTGATTGATTCATTCAACAAATGTTAGAGCACCAATAACACTTAGGGAAGAGCCAGGCGCTTTACTGGGCACAGTGAGCTGACTACTGGCCCCCCCCCAAAAAATGTCTATATCCTAATCCCCAGAACAACCTGTAAATATGACCTTTTATGACAAAAGATGTGACCAAAGATTCTGAGAGGAGTTATTCTGAATGATCTGGGTGGGCCCTATTCTAGTGATGAATGTCTTAATAAGAGTGAGGGAGAGAGGGATTTAATAGGCAGAAGAGGAGGAAGCAGTGTGCCCATGGAGGCAGAGACTAGTGTGATACAGCCATAAGCCAAGGCACACCTGGGGCCACCAGAAGCTGGAAGAAGCAAGGAGGGGTCCTCCCCTAGAGCCTTTGGAGGGAGCAGCACAGCACTGCCCCTCCTCTGATTTGACTTCCAAAACTGTGCAAGAATAAATTTCTGTTACGCCACTCAGTTTGTGGTACTTGTTATGACAGCCCTAAGCTCTGGAGATATGATAGTGATCAAAACATATATGGTCCCCGCCCTCCTGGGGCACACATTCCGGGGAGCAAACAGATAGTGAACAAGTGAACAAAGATATGTAATTACCAGCTGTGATAAATGCAATGATGAACGGAGACAGAGAAAAATGCAGAAGAGTACCTATTTAGATTGGGGGTCAGGGCAAGCATCTTTGAGGAGGTGACCTCTGAGCTTAGACTTAAAGGATGAGAGGTAACCAGCTATAGAAAGGTCTCAGGCAAGAGTGCCCAGGCAGATAATACAGCAAGCCAAAAGCCCTGAGCTGGGGAACATACTAGCATATTCTTAGAAACAAAAAGTCCAGTATAGCTGGAATGAGGTTGGGGAGGTAAGGAAGACCCGGACATACAGGGATTATGGGCCATGATAAGGTCTTGAGATTTTATTCGGTAATAAGAAGTAATCTGATGGTTGAAAGCAGTGGAATGCCATGAGGCAATTTAAGGTTTTGTTTTCATCCCTCTGATTCTTGGTGAGAAACAGCTTGGCGGGGGATTGAGATTGGACAGAGAGACTAGTTACCAGGCCGTTGCGGTCTTCTAGGTGAGCAGTGAAGGTAGACTGTGATAATCACTTAGAGATGGAGAGAAGGCGACAGATTGAAGACATATTTTGGAGACAGAATTATCAAGAACCGATGAATATGGGGTATGAGAGAAAGAGCTTGAGTTAAGGATGACACCAAGGTTTTAGGCTTGAGTAGCTGGATGGATGTGGTGCCATCTATTGAGATGAGAAGATGAGGGGGGCGAAGAAGAAGACATCAGGCTAGAGATGAAATTGGGAAATGTCTTTCCACTCCCTTTGCAGTGTCAATAAAGTCTCTGAGATTCAGAAAGCTATGCCAGTTTCTGTTGCTTTAGAGACCCAAGGAAAAGTATCTTGGCTCCTACAAAGGACGACTGGGACTATTGGCCACCTAAATTTAATTCCTCTAGTATTACACACAACACAACATGACAATGCACAGAGAAGACCAGTAGAAGTGGACAACTGGGACTCCTACAGGAGATATTTGTCCTGTATTCCATGCTGCATCACGCGTCCAAGAGTAAATTAAGGATTCCATTGATTGAGACATAATTTAATAACATCTACACCCCACCCAGTTGGCTCCACCATCCACTCACCGTGGCCTTGACCCTATTTAAGGCACCATGAGAAGATATGGGAGAGGGAGCAGTTGAGAATTATCTCCTGAATACCTGCACAACCCAGTACTTACCAAACACTCCACTAAACTGTTTTATGGTTTTGGTCAATGTCACCTCAGTATATTGAGTTCTTGAAGTTGACCACCCCACCTAGTTCCCCCAAAACAGAATCATGAGAAAGTGACTCTAGAAAAGGAAAGAACGTCCACCTGTTCTAAACCTTCCTCAACTACTCACCAGCCTTCCAGGGAGCAGAGATAAGGAAACCTGCGGTGATGGAATCTGCACAGAGCCTGCCAGACGACTCGGAAGTCTTGTATTGAAATCCTAGATGGTAAGCTTTCTGGGGAAGGTATCAGAAAAATCACCTCCCAAATCTATAGGTCATTTCTTCATTTCTTCCTAGGATTTAGCACACAGCTAAAAACCAAAAAGAAGGCAAAGATGCTTACATGGCCTCATTCCATAAGCCAAAAGTTTATGCATATTTCTCATTGGATATCCTGAAATCCATTCACACTAGCTTCAGTCTACCTTCCCTAGGGTTCACTTAATCTTTTTACTTTAAGGTCATGCCCAATTCTTGATGATCTGATTTCCCGACTCACAAAAAATTAGCAGCAATGACTATGAAAGTAAGAGAGATAATTCTAGAACCAGGTACATGCCAAAGAACGGCAGCTAAAAGCACGAGAAAGAGGCGGTGATAAATAGAAATTTAAAAGCAGAAGTAACTGAAAAAGTTTGGGCCAGACAGTGCCAGGGCAACATTCTCAGTTCAGGAGCCCTAGGGGGCAGAACTGAATTGCTGCATGGCTTAATAATTGGTGGTCCCAAGTACAGCTCCTGGGCAAAGAGGGGTATCCTTTGACTAAAGGTGTCAAAACAAAAGTTCACTTTTGTTTTCCAAAAGTGAACTTTCTCTTTCTGGGCTGACTCCCTCCAAAAGAAGAGTCACATACCCACTCAATAAAGTAGGCATTTATTAACCACCTATGGTGGACCTTGCACAATTCTAAGCCTGGAAGATGCTCAGCACAGCTGCTTCCTGTGTCATGGGACACTCACTAGCTTCAGTGCTCCTGGCCTCAAGGGTCTGCTGTGCACTGGCATCACAGGCCAGGGAAAAGGACTCAGTGCTGACTTTTTAAAGTTAGAAACAAGGATTCCCACTTGTTCTGCTTGACACTGATATCCAGACAGCCTTCTAACAGATGTATTAAATAAACACGAATGTGACAAGACATGACCAGTTAGGAGAAGTACCTACAGTTACCATGGCGACAATGGGCACCTTGCCTACATCCCATCTTTTAGGGGTTTCATTTTGGTTGTAAATGTATCTACAGTCCGAGGTCCTATGTCCATACCAAGAACAGGTTCATATGTCTAGAAACTACCCTCCGTAGATGTGCTCACCCCCTGTGAGTGTCAGATCACGATGTCTCAGGCTTTAAACAAAACAAGACACACCACACACATGTTCATGCCTCAGAGCAGACATGTGGCGAGTCAAGCTGTAGGTTGTTAGGACGAGAAGGGCCTTTGGCAGTGATGTAGTTCATTCTCCTCCTTCTGTGGGCGTGAAACCCACAGAAGGTGAAAGGGAGGGGAAGGAATTCGAAAGTCCCCCCCAGTCAATCACGTCATCATCCTGACTCGAAGACTTATGTAGTTCACACAGCTTTTCGCCCCGAGGCCTCATCTCAGTAGATGAACTTTCTGAGGTGAAGCTCACACCACAAGGCACCGCAGCCACGTCGCAGGCCTACACAAAACCCCAAACTCTATGAGTCACAAGGAGACGCCCCTGTTTGAACACGGGCTCTGGAACTCTCTTCTTCAGAAAGTACTCCCCCACCCTCCACTCCAACTCAGGCCCCCACGTAACATCTTGTCTCTCCTGCTGAGGATTAACTGTTCTGCATCTTGAGCAGGAAACGAGTTCTTTGCTGTTTATTGTGGTCGAATCTTAAAAGGAAGTCAAAATAGCAGTGAAGGCTGGATAAGCTGATGTCTCTTTATTAATTCATGAGGCACTCTGCAGTCCACCACTGTCCACGCTGAGATTGACGGGAGCCGAAAGAGAAGTGCACGTTAAATTATGTCTTTGATAACTTCTGCTTAACTGGCCTGTCAGGGACCAAGAAGATTAAACATCTGTGATTTATTCCTACATTAATCTCAACACACACACACACACACACACACACACACACACACACACAGAGGCACATGCTCTCACACACACACACACACACACACACACACACACACACACACACACACACACGTGCTGGCTACTGAGAGGCTGCACCAGGCTGCATTTCAGATGCAATTCTGCCGACTTGCAGTGTGAAAGCAGAGAGGTCAGTACTGATGTGCCATAAGAGAAGGCTCGTTTTTCCTTTGTTTGTTCCTTCTTTCTTTCTTTCAGTTGTTCATTCAACCTTTCCTCACCTGCTTCTGTACTTCCAAAGACGGTCTTGTGCTTGGCAAGAGGAAGATTCCCGGGGTAAAGGGGGCTCAATTTCCTCATTTCTAGGCAAACAGTCAGGCAATAATTAATCTGAATGTGTACGTGAAGCAATTTCTAACATTTCCAGCTCTACCTCTCACAGGCCAAGTGGCCTTATGCAACCCGTTCTCTTTTTCTTATCTACGTTTCCCGTGAGCAAGAGGTGAAACTGGAGTGCTTGGTAATCCTAAAAGCCACCATTGACGGGGACATATTATGTCCTGGGCACTTACACTGGGTCCTTTACATGAATTATCTTATTTAATCCTCACCACAAGCCTCTGAAGTAGGCATGATTCATTCGCTCTGTTTACATACCAGAAATCTGAGTCTCAGAGAAGTTACACGCCACTCAAAGCTGCCAGATCATTGGACTTCAGAGCCTGTGTTCTTAACCACCCTTGAAATCCTGGGGACCATCCTCGGGCACTGGCATCATGGCCAGTCGGTGATTTCAGCTGTCTCTGGACTGCTCTGGGCCACAATCATCACTGCCTCTGTTCCCCTTGATTTACAAGATCCGCTGCTGGGTGCCTCCTGGTGAAGTCTCCTTGCTGTCTTTTCTTTCAGACTTCTGCTGACAGCACCAGCATGTGGAAGGGACTTCTAACCTGGCCTCCAGTCCTCCCAGGGCTGAGCACAGAGCCATGGGGATATCAGCTGAAGGGGAGGAAAGAGAAGAAAGATGACAAATACTCAGGGACTCAGGAGCCAGGCACTTCTCGTGGGAACACAGGCATCAGGGCTCAGGAGCTCAGGAGCCAGGCACTTCTCCAGGACTCAGGAACCAGGCACTTCTCATGGGAACACAGGCATCAGGGCTGCCCTGGCCCCATCTGCAGCTGTGGAGGGCCCTCTGGTATTGCTTGCAATTCCCTTCAGACAGAAGCTGGTAATCACATTTCATTACATTGCTTCAGCCTTCTCCAGGCCACAACTTATCCACAAATTTACGTCTCTCCTGTTCCAAAGCTGCAGACCAGTATATCTAACTAGGCACCAACATCTGATCCCACTGAGAGAGCCGCAGACTTTCAGACTAGATTCAGCACCTTTTTCTCACATCTATCTCTTCCTGTGTTTCTCGTGACTCTTCATCTAGCCTGAACCCAGGCTCCAGACCGTGGCATCTCCCACCCTCCTCCTCTTCCCCACAACTACTACCTTTGTTTGGGATCTCTGCGCTCCTCAGTCTCTTCACCTCTCATCTGCCTTAGGCTAAGCCAGAGCCTCCAACGGGACTCCTGCCTCCAGCCTCTAGCTACGCCAGTCCCTCCACAAAAACTGCCAGAGTGAGCTTCTGGAAGCACAACACTGAATCCACACTTCCCTGCTCCAAACCCAGCAATGTCCTGTCCCGCAACACACACACTGCTTCAGCAGCAATTTTCCAACTGTGCCATCTTATTGGCCAGTGAGAGGTACATGGGCAGGGTGGTTGGTACTCTTCAAGGGCCTTTTAAGAAACATGTTGACTAACAATCATTTACCGAACAAATCCCTTGAGTATCTACTGTGAGCCAGTCTCTGTGCTAGAGCTAGGTACACGCTGGTGAACTGCACGCTGAGCCTTATGCTTATGAACCTGGGTGCTACTGAAAGAGACAGAAAGCAAAGAACGAACAAACAGTAGAATATAATATCAGGTAGTGATATGTTGCTACGAAGATTAAATGCATTAATAAATGTGGTACATTTAGGACGTAGCCTGGCACGCAGTAAGCACTCAATAAATGTTGTGTTATAATCCCTGAACGCATCAACTAAAATAGCTCTTGGCCTCATTCCTATGATTACTTCTCATTTTACTGATGAAGAAATAGGGCACAAGAGCCCGAGTTCACAAAGCAAGTGAGAAGTGAGGCCAGGCTTTTACCCCCCAGCAGTTCGACTCCAGACTCCCAACCATTGCATGATGCGGCTTCTCAGGGAGATGATGTGTAAGTTGAAACCTGTTGGAGTCGGTGGTGTTTTAGTCTGGGTTCTCCCAGAAGGAGAACTGAGATAGGTTCATGGGCAGCAGGTTCTCAAAGACATGATCCCAGGAAGCCCAGGAAGGGGAGTGGGAAAGTGAAACAGTTAAGGGAAGGCAGCCTCGACCACTGTGGGTGGATAGAGTGAATCCTGCTGGGATCCAGCATAAAATATAGGCTTGTAAACCCCCTTCCCATCGAAAGGGCCTAGGAAGCTGGGGTATTTGTACCCTAGCTTTTCTCTCATTGGTGATGGCATTAATTCTCTGTCCCTTCCCACCTGCCATTCACACAGGCAGAGCTGGCTCACCAGAGAAAGTTCCCAGGGCAAGGAGACGCAGCTGCCAGCAGGTGGAAGTTGGCCTATGCGCACAGAATTGTGAAAGCCCAAGGGGATGTGGGCAGGGCACCAACAGCAGCTGCTAGAGCATTCCAGGCGGAGAGGACACCGTGTGAAGAGGCCCACAGATGAGAGCAACCTTGCTGTGCTCAGCAGCAAAGTAAAGGCTGTGCTGATAATGATCAAGGTGGTGTGGTGTGAACTGCAGCCAGAGAGGGCGCTAAGGCTGGACCAAGGAGGGACTTGTGGATAATGACAGGTGGTTGGCCCTTTAAGTATGATAGGGATGCCATGGCAAATTTTAGAACAAAAGAGTGACTATTGGATTTCTGTCTTTGACAGGTCATTGGGGTTGCTGGGTGGAGGACGGACTATAGGGAACAAGAATAGAAGAAAGAAGGCCAGTTGAGAGGCTAAGACAATATTTCAAGTGATAAATATGTTGGCTTGGACTAGGGTGGCATTTTAACTGTGGATGGATTCAGGCTATAGTTTAAATTTCTAGTTGATAAGAATTAATGATAGAATGATCATGAGTAAGAGACAAGAGTCATTTATTAAGATGGAGAGATGAAGGGAGACATAAGTTCAGAGCAGTGGGTTGGAAAATCCAGAAGTCAGTTTTGGACATTTAATACGTTTCAGATGTCCACTAGTGGACTGTGGGATACACGAGTGGGGAGCTTGAAGGAGAATTTGGTTACATTTACTATGCTGGGCTGTGACCACGCCCACCTTTCCTGGCCTGTGACCACGCCCACCTTTCCTGGCCTAGGCATCCCTCTAAGCCTTTGGATAGCCCTTCCGGGACACCTTGGGCATTGTCTAGCAGGTGATGTAGAGTGATGGCATGACTTGGAAGAGGGACAGTGGCCTCAGAAACACAGTGGGGAGGTGGAATGTAGCCATACTGGTAAATCGATCCTGAGATGGTCAGGAAACAAATTAACCCCAAGGGATACTGGGATGTACCCAGGCTACCACATTAGGTGGGCAGAAAGGAGCTTTTTTCTCTTTGATCCACAGGTACAGAGTCGAGCAAATCACATTGCTCAATTCAGTACATACAGTCTTTGTCGGTCCATGCGGGGCTCTTCCCCTAGCATCCGTTCCAGACCTGCCCACAGGAACCCTCACCAACATATTTATCGATGCGGCTACATAGCTTTGTATCTATGAAAAATATATAGTATTTTTTTATAGATGTTCATTTTAACAATTCAAAAAGCCATATATTTCATTCTTCTTTACTCAATTCTGTGTTAAAATCTATTTGCATTACTATGTGTAAATATAGTTTATTTTACCAATTACTATCGGGTTTTTTTTAAAGAACAGATGTACAGACTACATTTTCTATTTTTTTTAATTAAAAAAATGGACTACGTTTCTTATCCATTCTCTGAAAGAGAGACACTCAGCCTGCTTCAAACTCCTCCTTTGTAACTGAAGCTGTGAAATAGAGCACTTTAGAGAAATGTTTTTAGTAGCTAGCCTTGGTTAAGATTGGAAATTTCTTTTTTATTCTGGTTTTTTCAGAGTATTTTTCAGACTATGAATAGAAGTTGAACTTCGATTTTCTAATGTTTATACTTTCTTAAATTCCTTGGGTAAAGTAAATTTGACTGTATCCGTTTTTAAAACAAACCATTAGATTTGATTTGCTAACACATTTAGGATTTTCCCATCTATGTTCAGAGTGAAATTGGGCTATAATTTTCTTCTGCTGAATTGCTGTCATCCAGTTTTGGAACAGGTTACACTAACCTGATAAAATTACATGAACGGTTTTCCCTCTATTTCCATTTTTCTGTAGCAACTTTATAAGATCGGGATTATCTCTTCCTTGCAAGTATTATTAAACATAGCTGTAAAATGATCTGGAGTTGGGGCTTTTTTTGAAAGGGTGATTCCATTTCAGTTTCTTTAATGCTTATAGTTCTAAGATTTGGGCCACTTTTAGCACTTTTACATTTTTCCAGAGCTTTATCTAGTTCATTTAAGTAACCGATTTATTAGTGTATAGCTATACATTTATTCTCTCACTCATGTTTTGTTCATTTGCATTTTCTCCCTCCTTTCCTTCTCCGGTCAGTTTTTCCAGAGGTGTATCTATTACGTTAGTCTTTCTAAAGAATACTTTCAGTTTTGTTAATTTCTTTTTGTTTTTGTTCTCTAGATTTATTAATTTCTACCTATATTCTCATCTGTGTTCTTCCTTCTTGTTTATTTGGATTTACTCTGCTTCTCTCTTTTAAGCTGAAAGCTTAACTCCCTTGTTTGCATTCCTTCTTAATTCTGACTATATTTAAAGGTACACATTTACCTCTGAGTACTGCTTTGAACATGATCCACAAAATTTGACATGCGGTGCTTTCATTGTCATTTACCTGTAAGTATCTAATAGTTTCCCCTAGATTTCTTTCATAGTCCAATGATATTTGGTAGTATTTTTTTTAATTTCTAGACATAGAATTTTAAATATAATTTAATTGCTTCATTGTCGGGAATATTGTGTTGTATACATAATGTTGATTCTTTTAAGATTCTTTTACTAAAGCTTCTTTTGTGGCCTAGCACATAATTTGTGTTCGTTCCATGTGCATATGAAAAGAAATTATTTTGTTTCTTGGGGATAGATAGGGAAAGATAAATTAAATTACTATAATCTTTTATATTTTGCTTGTGTCCCTATGTCTCAACTACTAGTTTTTAAGAGGGTTATTAAAATTCTCAATTATGATTTTTTATTTATTATTTGTCATCCTAGATCTGTCAGTTGTTGCTTTATGTATTTTGATGTTATATTGTCAAGGGCATACATGTTTGTGATCATTACATTTCTGGATATAGTATTTGTTTTATCAGTATATTTTCATTTTCCCCTTCTAATACTTTATGTCTTAAATTACCATTTCTTTTATATTAAAATTTCTATCTTGGCTTATTTGAGGTAAATCTACTAACATTTATATAATTCGCCTTATATTGATATTTATTTCTCCCTTTTTTATGTTTCTAGTTTTCCATACTTTTTCCACCCCCCCTAATTCCCTATAATCTGTTGGGTAGATGGAATTTTCTTCAGCTGCTTCGAAAGTTTTAATTTCTATTTTTATTCTTCCAGTAGTTGTCCCTAAGTTATTAAGAACAATACCTTTTTCCCCAACAATTTCTTAAGCTCTCAATATATATTTGTTTTTCCAGAAAAAAAGAATTTTAGAGAAATCGACAAAAAACACATCAAAATGACAGAGAAAGGATAAAGGGAAGGAAATAAATGAGGGAGCAAGAGGTCAGCAAGGAATAGAAAAAAGAGAAACACGGATAAGTCAATAAAGAGTTAGGGTCTGAGGGAATGAAGCTAGAAGTCCTGCTCACCCAACATGCTCAGACTCAGACAGTGAGAAAAAAGTGTGGGCTTCATTTGTTCCTTTCATGTAACGCCCCCAGATCCTTTCTGTCTTCCCTTGTCTGAAAAAACATTATAAATTATTTCATAATTATTTATTAAGCAGCCACTGTGTACTAGGCCCTCTTTCAAGCCTAGGGACAAAACAGTGAACAAGTAGACCCCATGCTTGCCCTCCTGGATTACACGGTCAACATAAATAGTTTAAAACACAATTGCAACAGAGCAGGGGAAGTATGAGGCCCCTTGGGAGCATTCAGCAAGGGATACCCAGCCCGGCCTGTGGAATCAGGGAAATCTTCCCAGACAAAGTGATATCTAAACTGAGATTGGAAGGACAGAATTCCTTCACCAGAGGGTGCCAAGGGCAGAGGCTGGCCTTAACTGCTGCCCTGCTACTGGCTCCTGGTCCTTTGCATTCTATGGGGCTGTGACAGAACACACCCAGGTGTGGTCAAGACCACGGTGCTTGCACTTAGCACAGTGCCACGTGCCCATACGCATCCCAGGTTATCTCAGTACATGTGCCCAGAATTCACAAGTCCCCACCCTATCCCATCTCCTCAGGCCGTGTTGATAGATACTGCAAACCGGCATCAGTGTGACTGCTTTGTTCCTGAGGCCTATCATTTCTCTACTTCTCCTGCCTACATATTTGCTTCGTGTCTTAATTTTCTTTTATGCACAATCGCGCTCACTAATTTAGATGGATCAAGGTAGGAGTCCGAGTTAGGAAATCTTTGAAAGAAAAAAAGCAGTCATTATTGCTTCCAAAGATGATAGTAAATCGGTGAGGCCCACTGTGAAAGCCATCCATGCTGGCTTTAATGAACAGATAGAAACAGAACGGTAGGGAAGCAGTAGAGGAGATCATGAGGTCCCGCTTTGGAGACAGCCACCTGTGCTCAGATCCTCATTTTCCCACTTATCATCACTGTGATCTTGGGAAAACCACTGAAGTGCTCTGAGCTCAGGTTCTTCATTTGTAAAGACATTGGTTACAAATGTCGTTTGCACAAGAGGGCAAAGATTAAATAATACCATGCTTGGGATGCTTAGCACAGAGCCTGATACTTAATAAGGGCTCAAATAAGTAATAGCATTAGCATTAGCAGTGGTATTACTGCATTACAGTCTAACCTGGGAGTATCAATGAAGGAGACAGAGTCACTGTTTCCTTGATGGATGCGTAATACCTAATCTGTAATATTTACTAATCATTTCTTAGAATTAAACAAAACACAAAGTTTTTGTTCATAAAGATAACTTTGTAATTAAGGGAATAATAACAGATTCTTTTCAGACTTTGTGTTGTCTTGAATTTTGCATCATTTGCTTCATTTAAGAATCCAAGACAGCTGGTCACATTCTTATCAAGTTGTCCTTGTATATTCATTCATTCACTCATCACTTATTCAACAAATATTTGTTGGATGCCTATCAGAGAGGCATTTGCACAACACAAGTATTCAATAAATGTTTGTCGAATTTAAAAAATAATTATATTACCAGAATCCAACCATATATACATATTTGATTGTGTTTATAAAATGTCTCGAGTTTTACTTTGTTTAACCTCTGAAACAATCTGCAGCCAATAGATTTGTACTTTTTAAGGATTGCTTTAGAAATTTTCATTCCATTAAATTTCCTAGATTTCTCCAAAGCTGAGAAAAACACCAACTTCCTTGCATAGTGCATTGCTGTAAATAGATAAGCTCACTAAATAATTATTTACATTCCTGAAACACGAGCAGCTCTTTTTTCAGGCTAATCCTCAATTTTTACACACTTGACTTTTTCATTTACAGTGGAAATGCTCAGCAGCAATATTAATATTTGCCAAAAACCCGTGGATATTTTCACTGTGTAGTTAATCACTTCTGAGTTTAGCAAAGTTGGATTGGATCTGAATTTATACAGCTTTTCTCCAGATCAGACAATCAGAGAACACAGACACCCTTTGAAGGCACAGACTATGGGGGGATTTAGAAATATGACAGCCCATCGTCCCTGCTAAAATGCTTCTCTGAAAAAAAAAAACACCTATAGGTCGACAAGTTTAATTACTCTTGATTTTGATGCCTGTCTTTTGAAAATGTTGAAATCTTCAGTCTACGAGGAATGTCTTTGAAAGCACAGAGATAGTTAGAAGAGGAAGGCAAAAATTCGAATGCATCTCATTCACAATTTGAGAGCCCAGGAGAATTCTGCGAGGAGAGTCTCCATGGGGTCACCCAGCTCATACCACCCATGCACCATTTACTGGATGTAGGAGCCTGATTCACTCTTCTACCTTTAAATCATGCGTTATGGAGGTCTTGTCACATTGTCCAAGGTAAAACTATAAAACCATCCAGTAATTTAGGATCACGAATATATGCAAGCAGAAGATACCCACAGGGATTATGCCGAATGGGAAAAAGCCAATCTCAAAGGCTCATGTACTGTATGAGTCCACTGATACAGCATTCTCAAAGTGACAAAACAACAATGATAGAGAACAGACCAGTTACTGTCAGAGGTTAGAGTCAGGGAAAAGATGCGACTATTAGTGGGTAATGTGAGAGAGTTTCCTTGTGGTGATGGGGCAGTTCTATATCCTGATTGTGGTGATGGTTACTCAATCTACATGTAATAAAATATCATAGAACTACACACACACACACAAACACACACATACACATACATGAATGCATGTAAAGACTGGTAACATTAAAACAAAGTCTGTAACTGAGTTGAAAGTATTGTGCCAACCTCCTGGTTTGGACAATGTTCTGTGGTAGTGTGATTATCACGAAGGAAGCTGCATGAAGGAGACGCGGGAAGTCTGTACACTATTTTGCAACTCCTTGTGAGACCTAAGCTATTTTAAATAAACTTTAAAGATATCAATGGGCTGTTCTTCACCAATACCTTTTCATGGGCTCAAGAGAACATCTTTCTTCGTTTGAGAATAGAGGGTTAATGCATGCCGTATCTACGTTACTGCCAGTTTAATGAAAGTAGTGTTGAGCTGCTGCGCACATGGTGTTGTTATCAGGGCCTGCCTTTCTGCCATAGTTGAATGATACAGGAGTTAGGTCAGAAAAGGGATTTTCCAGGCACTTCACTGGAGGACAGAGAGGCTTGAGCAATAAGACTTCTGAGGCCAGAACCGCTCCACCACCTGCTGTGGGCGAGATTCATGCCTTGAGGCAACCACAGCCAACACAAGCAGCAGGGCCTTTTGACAATTGAAACAAGCCAAGGAGGCCATCCAAGGTGTGAGGGGTCTGGGAGCCAAGCTGTGCTTCTGAGGACAGCTGGGATGCTCAGCCTGGAGAGAAGGTACGTGGAGTCAAGTGCATATGTGGGGAGCTGCGTTGCCACGAGCAAATATCCGCGGGGCTTTTGTGTGGAAGATTAGATCTGCACTGTATTAGTCGCGAGGGCAGGTCTTACAACTGTAGGTGGGAGCGTGATGAAAGCAGGTTTCAACTAACTCGGGTAAAGATGGTCCAGCAGACCCTCTTTGACAGGTAACAAGTTCCCAAACACTGAAAATATTCGAACATAGATCAAATAGCCACCTGTTAAGGATGCTACAAGGGGTCCCAATCAAGGGCTTCCATTCCACTCTGAGAACATGACACCAACAATGAGGACCCTGGAGGCAGGCGGGAAGGGAGGGGGACTCTCATTTGAAGATACGATCCAGTGCAGTCCTTCCCTTTTTTTTGACTCCATTAGTAAGTATCTGCTTTCCGAAGCCCATTAACTCTATAGTGACTTATTATGTCCCCCAAAACATCTCACCTCCCCAGCAGATCTTCAGGTCTCTTGAGGAGACGCTGTCTCCACTGCTCCTTGCCCTAACATACTCCAGAGCCTGGCATGAGGTGGGTGCAGAAGGGAAGCTCAGTAAACATCTGAAACTGGGCGAACGATAACTCTGACATGCCTGAGGCAAGAAACCAGCCTGGCTGCCCGCTCAGCCCTCTTGCACTGAGAGTCCATATATTTTATGACTTCAGAGTGCTTCCTGGCACAGACTCCCCCAATGGTGATTCATTTCTCCTTTGCAGCTTTGTCAGTGTTTGGGTTTTCTACTTAGTTCTCAATGAACCAGCTATCATAGTTATAGCTCCCTAAGAAACACCGTACAGTAACTCTGTCAGGGTTTTTATTTGCTTGGGCAGACCGTTTTATTTCAGCAAGGTGCTTTATTAGCTTGGAGAGTCATGAATCACTTCAAAGGTAGATGAAAGATGACCCAATACACACAATTTTTATATGGAAGATTATTATTATTTATTTTTTTTTTTTACTGAAGACCATGTCTCCTTGATTGGGATTGAGATCAATTTAATTTTATGCAAATTACAAAAAAAAATAGAATCACATCGGCATACCCACGCACCCACCTGGTCAGAGCTAAGAGGTTGATTCCAACACCCATCTGGTCACCACCATTCTGGAAGTCCGTCATCAACACGCAGGGCTGTAATGGCCCCAAACAAAGCAGTATAAGGCTCCTTCTCTGGAGCATATGTTCTCTTGGGCCCAAACCACCCCACTGACTAAGACCTCATGAAGTACGAGAGTGCTTTGAGAAAGGAACTGTATCAGTTAGGACAGGCTCTGCTAAGCTGCAGTCACGCCTAAACCCTTACGTCTCAGTGGTGTAACCCAGCACAAGTTTATTTCTCATTCTCATCAGGTTTCCAGGGAGGTTTGGCCAGGCCACTTTTCATGGTGACTCAAGAGTCAACCCTGCCCTCTTCTATCTTGTCACAGCAGGAAGAAGGGAGAGAATAGAGAACTCTACCCTCTTTTTCCTTTCCCTTTTTCCTTTCCTTCCTTCCTCTTCTTCCCTCCCTCCCTTCCTTCCTATAAAGTCTTTATTTTTTTTAGAATAGTTTTGGGTTCACAGCACAACTGAGCAGAAGTTACAGAATTTTCCCATATCCCTAGTCCCACACATGCACAGCCTCCCCCATTATCAACATCCCCCCACAGGGTGGTACATGTGTTACAACTGATGAACGTTCACTGACACATCGTTATCACCCAGAGTCCACAGTTTACACTAGGGTTAACTCAGCATTGTACATTCCATGGGTTTGGACAAAGGCATAACAATATATATCCATAATCATGGTATCATACAGAGCAATCCCACTGCCTTAAAAACCCTCTGAGCTCCACCTATTAATCTCTCCACCCATTACCCCTACCCATTACCACTGATCTTTGTACTATCCCCATACTTTTGCCTTTTCTAGAACGTCATATGGTCGAGATCATACAGTACGTAGCTTTTTCAGATTTCAGTAATATACATTTAAGTTTCCTCTATGGCTTTCTATCTCATTTCTTTTTAGCACTGAACAATATTTCAGTGTCTAGATGTTCCACCGTTTGTCCATTCACCCAGTGAAGAACATCTTGGCTGTTTTAAAATTTGGCGGTTATGGATAAAGCTTCTATAAACATCTGTGTGCAGGTTTTCATGTTGACATAAGTCTTCAACTTCTAAAGGTAAACACCAAGAAGCACGATCACTAGATTGTATGGTTAAAGCATGTTTGATTTTGTAAGAAACTGCCAAACTCTCTTCCAGCTGAGAGTTCCTTGTCAGCATTCGCTGTTGTCGGTGTTTTGGATTTTGGCCTTTCTCATAGGCATGTAGTGGTATCTCATTATTATTTTAACTTCCCTGATGACATTCACCCACTTTTAAAAGCCTGGGCCTGGGAGTGACAGTCATTGCTGTTACTTACAACCCACTGGCCAGAATAGGCATAGGCCAGGGCCTGACCGCAAGGTCTGAGACATATAAAGGAGAGCCCACATGGCCAATAAGCACACGCTGTCTCTGCCACAGGGCTTAACTCCCGAGAATGGCTTTCTAAGTGCCTGCATTCCACCTTCATCTGTCACCCTGTTGAGCTAGTAGCCACTGGGATCCAGGTTTGCTCTGGGATGCAAGCTGGACTGAGAAAGCAGCCTCACTTCTGTGACTAAAGAAGAACTGGAACCTACAGTTCAGAAAGCCTCTTCCAGAAGCAAAGTCAGAGGTTAGGTGTGCTGGACCTGGGAATGTCTGGCTGACCTGGGACACAGATCAGAGTGGGCTGCAAGGGCCTCTTTTTCCTCTGCATTCCAAATCTGAAAATGCCATCCAGCGAGAAAATGCAGAGCAAGTCCTCACAGTCCTTAGCACGAGGGCCTGTCTCAAAGGAGGTAACCGTTCTTGACGCCAGCACTGTGGGGTGCTACAGAATCCAAGAGCACCACATACCTGGGCCCCCCAGGACTGTGGCAGTTCAGGTGTGGTGTGTTCTGAAGGCCCTGACCTCACTGGCTCAATACTGGCCAAAGTCTCCTGTAGGAAAGTCAGGCGTGGGAGTGTCCTACATATCGTATCCCTTCCCGGTTTAGAAATTTAAAAAAGATAGTCACTAAAAGAAGAGCTTGGAAGATCCAGCAGCGTCTCATCTGCAAGTGAACCAGCCAAGCTGCTCAGATATTGTATTATACTATTATGGAATTCATGTTATACCATCTTCAATGTAAAGAATCATTTCAGTGAACAAAGTACTTTTTTCCCCCAAATCCTGTTTTAATTAGAAAATAGATGGAAAATCTAGAACTGCCTCCCCATAGCTACTTTTTAAAAATCTGTTTGGAAGCCTTGAAAATATTAGTAAATTATAAAAGAAATTGAACTCTGATGCTTTTCTCCCATTTTATTGTCCTCTATTCCTTGAAAAGCCTCCAATACTGTATTTTTATAGTTCAGAATAAGGATGTATTTTCCCCTTAGAACCTGTAGATATTCTAATTGTATGTAAATCAATTCACAGAAATAAATATCCATGGTTGAAGGATATTTAAAATGTTAAAAGCTTTTTCTCAACTGTTCACTGTTTAAAAAAAAAAAAAAGTCTATTTTCAGAACCCCGGTAGCTCTGACCGTGCATTTTTCCCTTTCATGACTGCACAGAAGAACCTTCACACGCAATGCAGTTTTCCTGGGCTGATCTCCTCTCTGAAATACCCCAAGTGCCAATCCCAGTTTGAATCTGATTTTGAAGCGATTCTATGTTAATCTCCCTTTCTTAACAGTGAAAACTTTTTTCTCTTTTGTTCAGAATCAAAATACACATTTGGACAAAGAAAATGAATAGAAATTAAGAAAGTTATTCCGTATTGAAAAGGGTTTCTCAAGTGTGGTTCTGTACTTGCTGAAAACATTGCTACAGATGTATTTTTAAAGCCTCATTACTTCCCTGATACCTGAGTTCTATTCTACTCTAGTTTCCTGGCCATGAACACCATCAAAATACTGTTGGTCCCCAAATTTCTATCTCCACCCCTGAGTTCCATGCTCACAGAGCCAATTGCCTATTTAGAATCTGCACTGGGTCATCTCATAGGCACTGCAAACTGAGCATGTCCAAAACCTAAGTCCTGATCTTCTGTAAACCTGCTCCTCTCCCGTGTCCTCCAAATCAACAAAGGCAGACTGTGCTTCTGGTTTCTCAGGGCAAAACCTTGCTGTTGTCCTCAATTCTGTTCTTTCTCTCACATTCCACTTTTAATCCATCAGCTAAGTTCAAAAGGCCCCACATTAAAAAGTGTCCAGAATATGACCATTTGTTACTAGCTCCACCCTTATTTCCCTGGTTCGAGCTACCACCATTGCCTGCCTAGACTTTTTGCTGGCCTTCTCCCTGATTCTTACTTTGTTTTCCTATGATCTGTTTTAACATCACTGCTAGAATGCTCCTTTTAAAACATAGAGAAGATCATGACACTTCAATGCTTTAAACCAGCAGTCGCCAACCTTTTTGGTATCAGGGATGGGTGCTCCGATGAGAATCTAATGCCTGATGATCTGCGGTGGTGCTGAGGCGGTGATGCTAGCACTGGTGAGCAGCTGCAAACACAGATGACGCTTTACTGACTTGCCCGCCGCTCACCTTCTGCTGTATGGCCCGGTTCTTAATGGGCTGTGGACCGGTACCAGTCCATGGCCTGGCGGTTGGGGACCCCTGCTTTAAATCCTCCACGGCCTTCCATATCACCGAAGCAAAGTCCTTAAAAAGCCCTATAAAATTCTCTTTAACCTCATCTCCTTCAACTCTCCCCTGATTCACTCAGCTCCAGCTGCAGAAAGTCCCACCTTATCAATTCTCTGCTTCGACATCACTCTGACTACATACTGTTGAACATCCTCGCCCCTAGCCTATCCTCCCTTCCCTGCTATATTTTGCTTCATATTACCTATCATCCGACATACTTTATGTTGTGCTTGTTTATCTTTTTGTTCCCTTCTAGAAGATAAACTCCACAAGGACAGAGATTTTATCTTCTGTTCAATGCTATATCCACTCAGAACAGTACCTGGCACACAGTAGACAACAAATATTTGTTGAATGAATGAAGGGAATTTTATTCAGTGGTGAATCAATGCATTTGGATAAATTAGGGACTCATCTTCATTCTCACGCCACAATGCTTCTGATTCACATATTTGTGGTGAGAAAACTAATCACTAGCCAAGGTGCTCCTTGTGACAGAACTGAACTTGTGACAACTTGTGTGCTGTATGCTACATAATGGAATTTATTCCTGAGCGAAACTCACTGCATGGGGTCAGTCACTGCGGGCACCTTTAAGAATTAGGGTGGGGGGTCAGCACAAGTCTGTCACATCAGGGACTGAGCTGCCTCCCAGAAGACCATTCAACCTGCTGGAAGACAGAGCCACAAAGATCAGAGGGTAGGGGTAATTCTAAACAGAGCCACATGGAGGCGAGTGAATCAGATCTTCTGTAGCCTTTTTCTGGTCAGGGGAGGGTTGTGAGTAAAAATGTGAACTTGTTTCACAAAATGCTGTCACACATGCGGACGGGTGTATGAATCGGAGAGAAGCAACTCCTCCCCTCTGCCACTGACATTACACAGCTTCACGTCCGCCAGGCTCAGCCAGCTGCAGGGGCAAACTAGGCTGTGAGCCCAAGAGATACCCCCAGGGAGCTTGCAAAACATTCAGGAAAAGGTGAGGGCCCCAAGGGGCCAGGAGTAAGCAAGATCTTCTAACGTTTGGGTTATGCTGCCAATGTGACCTCATCACTAGCCAAAGACTAGCTGGGCCTGGGGACGCTTGGGCTCCTTGTGGCTGACATCTGCAGCTCTAGTCGAGTCCTGGATGCTCTGCCTGTGGCATTACCAAGCTGGAGGTAAGGCTGCCCAAGGAGGACTGATTACTGGGGGCAGGTCAGTTCTCACAGAAACAAATGAGCAGGGCCCATCAGACGCGCCCTTTCAGCAAGTCCTGAACAATCCCAGACGTGATGAAAATCTAACTAAATGTGTCACGAGCAGAAGGGCAAGAAATGTTTCCAGGTTTCATTTGCTCTTATAAAGTGACATCTGAAAAGGAAACGAATTGGATAAAAAGAAAAAGGTAAATTATAATATTAAAAGTTCATTTCCACCTAGCAAATTTGCTATTAGCATCATAATTTAGGATGTTTTAATGATTAGAGCTTCATATAGGTGGTATAATTGGGTTCCATTGATAGAATTTATGGAAAAATCCCGTTTCCAAAATCACTTCTTCAATAGCCTGAGGTCACCCACAAGGGCTGGACACAGCTGACCCTTCCCTGGCTCCTCTTCTAAACACACATTGAGGAGCGGCGGTCTCTACTTAGGCCCAGCTCTTCCTGGTAAGTGTGTGGGGCAGATTAGGGCCCCACTGCGCATGGGGAGGTAAGCCTCAGGAGGCCACCCTGCACCCCAGGAGGCTAATCTCCCCTGAGTGCTTCTTCACAGCCTGACCAGTTCGTGCTGAAGAAGAAAGTACTCAGGGGGGAATGCTTTCTGTGAAATCACAGAAAGATGGCAGTACAGCGTGACATCCTTTAGCCAGAAAACAGTCCCGCTAGGGTCTAGGGTCAGAAACGGCTAGAGTGTACCCTGCTTCCTAAGCAGCTCTATCTGACAGCTCAGTGTTGGGGGGTGGCTTAGGGCCCGTAAGGTCCCCTGCTCCCTCCAGCCATATTCCTATACAGCTTCCTGAACACGTAAAGAATCCTGTTACTATGTTATCTCTTATATCCACCCTCACACTTTAACTGAGAACAAGAAAAGTCCAAAGGAGGTAAGCCCCAGATCAAACAATAATTCTGAGGGTCCCAGTGCCTCTGCTTTTAACAGCCTGTCTCAGGGAGGGTGAGGTTACTCCCCGGACTACAGGCCCGCCCACCTCTTCCCCCATGCTCACTTCCCTTTGCAACCAGGAGGGCTTCTGAAGTGCTAGGCTGAACTTCTCTGCCCTCTCACTTTAACAGACATCAATAGCTTCTCACTAACCTCAAGTTAAAGGGCCACATCCTGGCCTGGTATATCTAGTTACACAAGATCTGGGTCCTGCCCACTCCTAGGCCTCCTCCCACCACATTCCCACAAGGCCCCTATGTTCCAGCTCCATGCACAGCTCCCAAGATACCCCCACTACTGAGGGCCTGTGCACTCTCCTCAGCCAACCACATCCTGCTCCATCTCAGGCCCCCAGTCATCGGAGCTGCAGCTTAAGTCCTGCTCCGGAAGGAGGGGATGGAACTAGAGTACGTTAAAATGCAGAAAAGCTTGATTTTTACCAAGATTCAGCTGTTTTTCTTTAATAAACATTCCTCCATACAGTTGCAGGCCTTTGGATAATTTCCAGAGTTCTGAAAAAAAGTTAGTTTTGACAGTTTTTACCACTATTCTTATTGTTTTTATGGAGATTTACAGAAGCTCTTACTCTGCCAATACAAAAGAGCTCTTGCCAGTGAATTGATTTTTAACAGAGGTGCAAAGGCAATTCACTGGGCAAAGTATAGTCTTTTCAACAAATTGGCAGGAACAATTCAATATCCATAAGGAAGGAAGGAAGGAAGGAAGGAAGGAAGGAAGGAAGGAAGGAAGGGAAGACAAATAGACTTTGGCCTATACCTTGCACTATACAAAAATTTAAGCCTAATGACTCATAGATCTAAATGTAAGACCTAAAGCTACAAAATTTCTAGGAGAAAATATAGCAGAAAATCTCCATGACCTTTGATAGGCAAAGATCTTAGACATAGTGATGATTATTAAGGAGCAAATGGATAAATACGACTTTTCAAAATTAACAGCTTTTGCTCTTCTAAATCATTGTTAAAAGAATAAAATGGCAAGCCACAGACTGGGAGAAAATATGTGGAAATCATATATCTGATGAAGGATTTTTTTTATCCATGTTATATAAAGAACTCTCAATATAAGCTCTCAAACAATTCAATTTAAAAATGGGCAAAATTTTGGCCATACATTTCATGAAAGAAGATCCATGGATGGCAATTAAGCATTTGAAAGAATATTGAACATCTTAAGTCATCAGGGAAATGCAGGTCAAAACCAAAATGAGATACCACTACACACCTACAGAATGGGTAAAACTAAAGACTGCCATACCAAGTGTCAGTGGGGATGTGGAGCCTGAAACTCTTAGGCTGCTCGTAGGAATGTAAAACTGTACAACTATTATGGAAAACAGTTTGGCAGTCTCTTAAAAAGTTAAATATATACCTATCTTGTACCCCAGCCATTCTACTCCTAGGTATTTAATCAGGAGAATTATAAGCGCATGTCCATTCAAAGACTTGTACTTGAATATCTTTTACAGCTTTTTTGTAATAGCTCAAAACTGGAAACAACCAAAATATTCACAAACAGATGAATGGGTAAACAAATTTTGCTATATCCATAAAATGGAATACTACTCAGCAATAAAAAGAAATAAAGCATTGGTCAATGGAGCAATATGGATGATCTCAAGGTAAATATGCAAAGCAAAGGAAACTAAACAAAAAAAGAGTACATACTATATGATCCCATTTACATAAAATTGTAGGAAATGCAACTGTATTCCATTTGTTCAATATAAACTAATCTATAGTGGCTGATAGCAGAAAGTGTTTACATAGGATAGGGCAGTTGCTAGCATGGATGAAAGAAAAGAAATACAAAGGGTTTCAAAAAAGTTTTCGGATATGATATATACATTCATTTTCTTGATTGTGGTGATGGTGTCATGAGTACATACCTATGTCAGAGCTTAGATTTTAAATATCTACACTTTATTATATGTCAGTTATTCTCCAACAAAGCTGTTAAAAATAATAAAGCCTGGGGCCATAGATCAAATCAGTGTATGGCTGTAAGATCTTGTGTTAAGACATCTAAAAGAAGAAATGCACTACCCAGTAGAACTTCTCAGATGAACAAATGGGATTTAGGAAGCTTAAGGGCAAGATCCCACAGAAGCCTAATCTCAACAGAGCAGTAAATCGAGAGAGAGGTACACATTGAAATAATTGAGACTGTGGCTTTTTGAGTATGAAGTGGGCTATTATAAAATATATATAAACTCCACAATGTTTTCAATGTGTATTGTACTTGCAAAGGTGCTGTCAGCCTGGGCTCAAAGGAACCAAGACTGTTCCAATTGCAAAGAGACCTCTGGATCCCTAATGTTCTACGGCCAGGAAGCAGGCTGAGAAAACTATGGAACCACCAACATAGACCGTTCTTTAGAAGCAGCCATGGAAGCATGACTCAGAGGGCAGAGCCAAAGGCCCACATGGTGGAGCCAAGGGCTGTAGAAAACAGTGTACTAGAGCATCATTCCGGGGAGTGGAACTGTGGTCTAAGCAAGGAGCCCTCTCCAACCCTGATGAAGGCCTGGGCGACCTCCCTGCCCAGTAGGATTTCAGAATTATTATGGGTTAGTGCCTAGTCTGTTTCAAATTGGAGTATTTATTGCTATTACATTATCCTATTACCCTATCCCTGTTTCATCATTGTATGGTGGGTATGTGGTAGACAGATAGATCAGTTGTTTTTTTTCTGTTCATTAAATCTCCAGAATAAGAAGTGCTACATTTGGATTGTATATAGCTTATGAGATCCTGGACTTTTTAATATTGTGCCATAATTAAATAAGACTTTTAGGGGTCTTCGGAGGGGACTTAGAAGGAAAGCAAAGGACCAGAGGACAGACAATGGTCGACTGCATGCACACCTGGCCCCAACTCTGCATCCACAGTCTCTTTAGTGTGGTTTTGCAGCTCTACCCATTAAAATGTGGAATCTATCTCCAGGCCCTTTGAATTTGTGAACTTTCTCTGGCTGATCAAATATAGAAGAAGTGCCGGTGTGCCAATTTTAAGTCAAGGTTTCAAGACTTCCTCTATTCTTTTGCTCTCTTCCTGGGTGGCCTGCCTGCCCTGTGAGAAGAAGCCTGGGCTGGACTGCTATGGCATGAAGGACCTCCTGAAAGTGAATCGAGGTGCCTCAGGGAACGGCCAGACAACCTCCAAGAGCAGCGTCACTCAGGTGACCTATAGCCCAGCTAAGAGCAGAAAAACTATCTGGATGAGCCCTGCCTAAACTGTCAAAATGCAGCCTGTGAACTCAACAAATATTTGTTGTTTAAGCCACTGAAGTTTGTTATGCAGCACTAGATAACTGATACACATGCATCATCTCTTTTAATCCTCACAACAACCAAAGAGATGGGTGCTGTAGTCATCCCTATTTTACAAATAAAACTAAGGCTTAGTACAACTTTCATGACCATCTAAGGTCACAAGGCTAGCAAATGGCTTTTTAGTCATCAGAGGTGTATGCTAAATTTTGGTTCTCCTTCCAGGCACTTGGTGAGACTGGAGAAGTGGAGCCGAGTTTCAGGATTTGTTTTGGACAATAGAACTCCAGTGGAAACACTGTGTGTCGCTTCCAGGAGAAAATTCTAAAAGAAATGCAAGATTTGCCATATCCTCTTCTTCTTGTCACAGTACCCAGTGATGCACCACATGGTGACTGCTCCTCAGCCCAGCTCTCGGAATGCACTTCAGAGGACAGTTCTCAGCCAACCTGCAATGGAGAGTCCACATGACAGTGAAATGAACTTTTCTGGGTTTAAGCCACTGAGATTTGAGATTGTCACTGCAGCATAGCCTAGGCCATCCTAACTGATACAGTATCTGAGCAGGACTAAACCTCATATCTGAGTGATTCCATAACCCATGATCTTATTCATGTACGAATGAGTGAATAAATGATTCTTGTCTGAAGGACAAGCCCAGCAGTGCTCATTGAAATAGGAGAGAGAGAAAAAGATCAAAGACAATGAATTGATGTAATTAAGACAGCAGGGGTCAGAGGAACAAATGTTCTGTCCACAGATCAGAGAGAAGGCAAAGCATCTAGGGAGTGTGGGGACATGAGGTACCTCCTGCCACAGCCCTCGAGAGCTGCACTGTGGATCTCAGGAGACATCGAAGGTATCTGCAAGAATGGACCAAAGCAGGCACAGGAGGGCTGGCCATGAGCATAGGTGTGTCACCTCCAGCCCTTCTCTCTGTGAGTTAGGAGCCTCAGCAGTTACCCGAGCAGAGAAGCAGCCCAAGACTGCTAGGGGCCATCTAGGGTCCCTCCCATGGTAGTGGTGTCTCCTCCTGGCTTAGACACCCTGGCTGCTCCTCCATGCTAGATTTTCCTCCCCTAAAATAAGTTGGGACAGGATGGCTTCTCAGCACTCCTGTCACACAAACCTCTTCAACTCAAAAAGTAACCAAGATCACCCGATTATCAGCTCGAGGTCCTTAATTTGACATCTCATGATGACCACTAGCAACTGTGAATTCAAATTCAACTCATCTGCCTCTACTTTGGACTGTCCAATTTAAGTGAATTTTCCATTACCAAACTTTAATTCCGTGCAAATCAACAAATGCTTATCGAGGGCCCATTATGTGCACAGAGCTATGACCAGGAAATAAATAAAACATCCTCTCTGCCTCCAGGGACTCACGATCTAGTGAGGGAGAAACTTGCAAGTAAAAGGGGCCATAATCCAAGGCCAAATTTGATAAGGGCTGAAAGAGAAGGACAAAGTCAACAAGAAAAAAGGGTGGGCAAAATTCAGACTTTCCAAGTTCCTCTCAGTGCCGGAACTTACTTGTCTGTGATTTTAACTATAATTTTTCTACAATGCAATTTTTACTGTTTTTCCCTCAATCATAAGCAGTCTCGGGAGCATAATTCAACTTTTGTGATGATCTAGTAAACACAGTAACAATAATTGCAGTGCAAGGCAGTGATACGGTAACAACAGAGGCCCCCACTGTAAGAAGGGTGGTGGCCTGCTCCAAAGCTCTGGTGGCTATATCATCTGAGGGGACCTCTGTCTCCCTCTGTGAGTGAAGAGCTTGTGCATTGATCTCCCTGGACCACTGCTTCTGTCCTGCCAACTTCTATCACACACAATTGTTTCAATACTCAGGGCTTTTCTGCCTTTCTTCTAAGTAAAATGCATCGGCTGTGTGACAACAATTTGCCCCTCCATGAGCTATTTCTCATCACCTACTTCAAAGCTTTCAGCTGTCTCCTTAATGGTGGCAGTCACTGCAGTTCTGGCCTTCAGATAAATGGTGACTATAGTATTATCATGTCTAATACTATTGGTTACCCAGAGGATCCACCCTTCACACAAAGTAACCAGGAGAGGAAAAGCTTCTCCATAAACTATAACAAAGAAAGAAAGCAAAATCTTATTAATTCAGATCCCATGAAAACAAAAGAAATCTTGACAAACTACATGGAGAATGAAGCAAGAAAGACCAAGGAGCCTTCCACAAACGTGTGTGTGTGTTAATAAAAACTGTGTGTATGTGAAACAGCAGAGACTTGTTCTACTGCCTGGAGGTCGCAGATGGCGTACGTCAGAGTGCCATGCCTGGCACACAGTAGGTGCTCAATAAATGCAAATTGAATACAATTAGAGCAATCGCATGAGCTGTGTAGGTAAAGGAAATGGAATCTGCTTATAGGCATTGGGGTAGAAAATCGAATATTCCTCTCAACATAAACTAGCAGATTTTTCATTATAATCACACCTTCATTAATTTAGCCAAGAAATCTATTCAATGCACATTTATTGAGTCCATGCTAAGCTGCAGGCACTAGGCTAGGTAGCGGGCTTACGGCACTGAACCCGCCTCCCCGGAGACTGCGTTCTGGTGGTGACAGAGACAATGAGGCCGCAAACTTAGAAATCAAGTTGTGATTTGTTCTATAATGAAAATAAAGCAGTGGTGATAGTGCCTGGAGGAGTGGGTTAGATCGAGGGTCCAGGAAGTCTTCTCAGAGGAGTGACATTTAAGCAGAGACCTGAATGATTAGTAGGTTCCTTCCATGAGTGCCAAAGGAAAAGCATTAGGGCAGAAGGAACAGCTTGCACAAAGGATCTAATATGAGAAAGAGTTTGGTGTGGAAATGGGAACACAGAATCATTTGAAATGTGAGAAATCTGTTTTTAAATTGATTTTTTTTAAAAAGTTATATTTGTTGCCGATGTCTTCCAATCTCAGTGTGAAAGAGTAAGCAGAAGTCACGGATTCCAGAACCACCCATTCATTGCAACCCAGGTGGTGGCTGCAGGGTGTGGATCAGACAAGTCTGGGCTTCTTGGTCACCACAGACTGCAGGCAAGCCACTCACCTCTCGGCCTCCGCGTCCCATCAAAAAAGGATAATGCCGCTGACCCACGGGAGTGAGATGATTTGCTTTGTCAGCATTAGAGCTGATTGTTGTCGATGCCCAGTGCTATGCGGAGCCCATTGGCTGGAAAGAGAGGGGCCTGGGCACCATGCCGGACTGGGTCGAATGAGAGCCCTTTGCCATGTCTGGCCTCAGGACCCAAGATTTAACCCTTAGAGACTGGCTTGCAAAATAAGCCCATCACCATCACCCTAAACTGGCTGGGATTTGGGGTGATCTCACCTGGGCGGATCTCAATGAACCTCTCAAGGGACTGCACAAGGGCGTGATGGAGCCACCCGTCACTAGGGACAGCCTTGGCAGTGGGGATCCTTGTGGTCTAGCCTTGTGGTCTGGCCTCAGGCCTGGCAGGACTGCAGAGTCAGCCTCGGGGAGTCTGACAGGCCCTGAGATCTGCCAGAACGCTCCTGGGCTCAGCCCTCAGTGACTTCCCCACCCAGACATCACCCCTCCCAACCCTAGACTCTATGACCAGGCCCTAGAGGACCAGGAATCCTCAAATGTGTGAATGAATGAAACGGAATGTTTAATTTCTTCTGGACAAGAGGATATGATGCATTTTAGAGACCAAAGCAAAATCTAACAGTGGGTGAGGGGATTCATATTGGTCCATCATATTTGTTCACCGAGAAATATCTTACCCTAAGGATTTTTTTTTTTTTTAATCCTTACACTGAAATTTGTATGGAAAAAAAGTTTACATTTTTTTGCTATCTTATAACCCCATGGACTAATGCTAACTACCTCTTGGATTTTTCTGGTTACTTTTCAATCACATTCAGATAGCTGGGAAAACCTTGTAACAATACCTTTTGTCGAGAACATTTTAAATTCCACGTATTCCTAGCTCTCTGAAAATAATCCTGCTTTTAACAAGACTTTTTATTAATTAGTTTCTTCTTTCAAGACTCCAGTTCTTCAAAAATGCTTTGAAATGTAACTGTTCTCCCTGCATTTTTCTTTTTTCTTAGAAAAGCCTTCTCCTCAGCCTTAGAAAGAGTTGGATAATAACCAATTTGGAGCTTAACAGCAAAAAACATTAGTATCAATACTGCCAAGTTCTTATTACATGAAGATGCAAGAACACTATGGCTAAATCTACAGGCTCAGATGTTTAAAAAATAGATTGTTCTTTTGGGCTTCTTAGAATAAAATTGAGTCAAGTTTGTGTCAGCCTGAAAATGAAACAGTATTGTCTTAATGGAAATTCTAACATATGTAAGCCGGTCCCTTATCAGAAACTGAAAGAGGGGAAAAAAAGCATGTGTATCCCTTTACTTCTCTTGTCTAATTCTGTATTCTGTTTAGTCTCTCAATGTTAATAGTTTAAATTACTCTGAATTCTTTTCCACCATGAAGGCTTTAGTCTTGCTTTCAAATATCTATAGATGTAATGATGTGCTTCCCCAAATGTCACGAGAAGTTTTATGAACTCTTTCAGAACCCTTCCCCAGAGAAGGTGCATTTAATAGAGGAAAATGTCATGTTTCATTAGGACATTCGTGCTCACACAAATTTAGTCTTCGGAAAAGATAATGCTTGTAAAGTTGAAATCAGAATTGACAAATTATGCCTCTGTTTAAAAGCTGAAATCCTTAAATAGAGAATCATTCTCACATATGTCAGTCTTTGGCCATAAAACATTTACTTTCTCCATGAATAAAAATTCTCCTGCTAAGACTCTCCCGGGGAGGTAAATCTAGAGACCCGCGTCCTGGGTCTTGGAGGTCATTTAACTGACATCCTTGGGATCTGGACAGCTTGCTCACAACTTGGCCCCTGCCTGGATGTGGAATCAGGAATGCCTTTACCCGCTCTGCCCATGCGACAGTACACCGGTAATGTCCGAGGTCTCTACCACGCTTTGCTTTAGAGAGGGAGGACCAGCTTAGGGACCAGAAAAGCCTGGTTTGGAAAGACCATTATGTACAGAGCCAAGTGGATCCCATCCACTGGAGACACCGACCAAAGACTTGGGAAATGTATCCTGCCGGTTATTAAAGTAGAGTTTCATAAATGGATATTTACATCCCTGATTTCTGATCCTAGGAAAACATTCCCTTCAGGCCTGAGTAGCCTGGGAAGTGAGCACGAACATGGGAGAGTCTAGTAGAACATTAAGACCTTAACTTTGGACTCAAGAGAGAGTTCACATATTGCATCTGCCACTTGACAGCTCAGTGACTTCTCTCAAGTTACTTAAGCACTCTAGTTTTAATGTCCTCAAACAAGGAGTTACTGTAAAGATTAAAGTAAGATGTGTTTACTCATTTATTTCTTCAACAAATAACCACGGAAAACCTACAGTGCGCCAGGGACTATTCTAGATGCTGAAAGACAGCTATGAACAAACCAATACAGTCCTGATTCCCATGGAGCTTATGCTTGAATGCAAGGAGACAGATAATAAACAAATGATTCATATTCTGTTGGGTGGTATTAAGTACCATGAAGAAACCTTTTAAAAGGATCACTTTGGCTACTGTGTTGAGAACAAACTCCAGGGAGGCAGAAATGAGAGACCAGTTAGAAGGCTGTTGTAATAAATGATTCAAACAAAAGATAGTGATAGCTTGAGGGGTGCTGGCAGTAGGACACCAGGAACTAGTCAGATTCTGGGTTTATTTTGAAGGTGAAGATGATAGTATTTGCTGAAGGCTTCGAGGTGGAGCATTAGAAAAAGAAAACAAGCAAGGATAATCCCAAAATTATAGATCTGAGCAGCAACTGTGTGAGCGTGGGTACCAGAAACTAACATGGGGAAGCCGGGGGAAGGGGCAGGGCTGTGTATCAGCACATGGGGGATAAGTGTATGTGTGTCCAGAGAAGGAGATCAAGGGTTCATTTGGACATGTTCCTTTTGAGATGCCTATTCAATATACAAGTGGAGCTATTGAGTAGATGGTTGGATATATGAGTTCAGATTTCAGTTAGGGCTGGAGATTGAAATTGTGGGATCATCACTGTAGAGAAGGTATTTAAGCACTGAGACCAGATGAGAACACCCAGAGAGGGAGTGTAGCTATAAAAGAAAATGAAACCAAGTATTAAGGACTATATAAGTCAGTAATTAGAAGCTGGTGAGGAAAGAAGGAGCAAGCAAAGGTGATCGAGAAGAAGTGGCAGGGTGCGTTAGGGTGGTGGGGTTAATGTGGTGGGGACAGAGAGTGGAAAGCCAAGAGTTATGGCATCCGTTATGACAACACCCAGAAAGGCTGAGATTCTCACTTACAGGATGCAGTATATACTCAGGGTCAGCAACCAATACGTGATACTATTTTCCCCATAGCCAGAACAGACACGTCTAGAGTCAAGAGGTAGAAATGGGAGTGGCTTGTCTCATTACATCTAACAGCCCATTCACAGACGTTTTCCTTTCCATCCTTGCCACTTTGAACACTGCTGATTCTGAAGTCTTGTTCCCTGAGGGAAGACTGTCCACCAGGAGGCACAAAAACGATGCCACCGAACTGGAAGTCGAGATAGCTCCCTGGCCAAGAAGGCGTCTCCTGCAATGAAACTGACAAAGGACTGCTGTCCCAGGATTACTCATCCTGCTTGCCAAGGGGAAATTGGGTTGCAGCTGCACAGAAGGAGCAGGAAGGACTGTACGGAAGCCAGGGGTTTCTCTGGAGCACCTCTCAGTACTTCCACGTCCACCTCCAAGTTAGTGAACACCTACTGCAACCAAAAAAAGGCAGGACCATTGTGGATTTCGACCTTCAGGAATGAATGTTTTGAACACCCCTCCAATTAAGAACCCCGACCAGCTGAGGGAAAGAGAAAAGTACTATATCATCTCGGGCTTTGTGACCATTTACGGGAAGACGGACTACAGCGGCTATGCTTATTTACCTTCCTGCTTGTGTGTATATCAGCTAAGGAAGGCCCCTTCTTACAGGCGCCCTGTCCCAACTTCTGGCTGAAAGAAGAACTGGACATAATGTCCATGCAGTAATCTGGCTACAGCAATATAAATAGTGACATCACAACAGCCACCATCTGTGAGGACTTACAGCTTTCCAGGTCCTATGCTAATAAAATTACATGCATTATCTCCTGTTATCCTTAATAGAGACACTGTCCATCACCCCTGTTTTACAGGCAAGGGAACTGAAGCTTGGCAAGGGGAATGACTTGCTCAAGGATATGCAGATCATCACAGGCAGAGTTGGGACTGAACCCAGATGTGTCAGCCCTTCCTCATTGGATGCTGTGGCCTCTCGACCAAGGCCTGGATGTCTGGACAAAGCAGGGCACCCAGGGCAGGCAGAGATGAGCTCCTCACAGGCACACTCCACAATGGGTGCGATGAGCTAGCTCCCTAAGATAATTCTCATGGTCTGATGATTTGCACTTAGTGGTCAGCATCAGTAACCTGGACAGGGGCAAATGCAGGTGGGAGAGGTGGCCAGTGGTGGCTGGTGAGTAGGCTGGCACCAGCTCCAACCTCAGCCTTCTTCTGGCTTTGTCTCCAAACGCCTAACTGTCCAAGAAAGGCAGAGCCGGGGCAGGCGTGCAAGTGGCCATCCCACCCCTGCTTTCCCAAGCTGTCCCTAAATAATGTGAGTCCAGAACAGGAGTAATGAGTGAAGCAGGGCAAACTCCCACGACACAGGCACATTTCTCTATGCTCAGAGGAATAACGGGTGATTATCACAGCCCTTCCTGACTCCAACAGCCCTGAGTCAGATGCTTCAAATCTGGAACCACCCGAAGGACTGGGCTGGAGCCACCAGAAGGACTGGGCTGGAGCCCCTATGGAGTCTGTGATCCTTCGTGGATATGTTAGTATATTCTAGAGCCAAATGTAAGAGTGATCGACTTTGTGAAAATCAAAGGGAGACTGTCTAATCATTCCGTTACTGAAGAAAAAGGAAAAAAAATCTTTGACATGACAATTGTCATTGATAATGCGATGTACTTGACTTGCATGTTCCTGGGGATGATTGTTAGAACATATGATTTCAGAAACGATGCTAATCAGAAGAAGCAATCTGGAGCCTCCCTGGGAGAAGAGCAAGGCCAGGGGAAATTCCAGCTGCCGGAAGCTCCTGTGTTGGAAAAGCATCTGTTTCACTAATGACCCATGACCCCCAACAGAGTGGGCCTGGTGTCTAAAGAATCCAGCATTCCAGGCTCAGTCCTGGGTCCCTCATGTATAGAAGAGACCGCTGGAAGCCATCCCTTGGCTGCAGCAAAGGCCAAGGCCATGACTACTCTTGGAACTGACCTTGAATCGGACCCAAAAGATGAGACTAGTAAGTCATGTTCAGGAAAAGAGCTCCCAGCATGGAGAAAGTGACCTCTTGCTAATTGGGTCTTTGGTGGCATGGATCCATTGAAGAGAGGCCTCAGCCCTGCTTGCAGTGGGGATACTGGGTCAGTGAGACTCCCAGCACTTTGTGGTACAATGGAAAGACCAGCCTGCATGGCATGGTTCCTCCTGGCCCAACCGTCATCCTTTGCACAATGATGGCACCACCCACAGCACCGTCTGGAAGAGAGGGGGTATGGTGATTCAGCTCCTACACAAACATGACAACCATCAGAGTGGAATTAGGGAGTTCTTGATGTAGTGAAACCCTTCAGGGCATAAGTGCAAGCTCAGCCACCTAACCAGCTGGCAGTCCCTCAAGTGGGAGGAGGGGTTCTCCCATCGCATTGCATTGACATTGCCTGTTTTGCTCCTGAGGGCAGGGACTGCCTGGAATTAATAGCTAAATCTATAGCCTAAATCCCACATGTAACCTAATGGATGCGGAAGCTACTTACTTACTAAGCACCAGTGCTGGCAGTATGTTCAAGTGTAGCCATCTACCAAAGAAAGCCTTTATAGTAAACACACTGTCCTGTTCTAGGCACTTGAGTGATGACAAACAGCATCTGGCTGCCCTGGGGGCAGAGCTTCTGAGAACAACCTAATTGAGGTGCCATTCATCACTGCAGCCATGTGACTAGAGTCTGGGCCCTGTGTGCCCTGAGCATTGTGTGCTGACCGGCCTTGACTGCCCTGCAGCCTATAATATTCATCACATACAGCCCAGCCCAGGACAGGTGGGCCGGGGTCAAGGGTGCCTCTTGCAGAGGGAGATGGGGCTTGCAAAGTTCTACATTTAACCAGATGTCCTGGTGCCCAGGTGGAGAGGCTGAGTCCTAGCCTCCCCTCCTTATCATCCATGTACTGATGTTAAAGTCTGTGTGGGGGCAGTGGCCCCAGAGAAGAGGCACCACTGCCCCAACCGAGTGACTAATGTCAAGATATCCTTTGAAGAAATGCTTGCTTAGCCTTTGGGGTGTGGTTGAAGGCTTTGCACATCACAGAGAAGCAGAAAAAAGAGATTTGACGCGGTCCATATTTTCCTGAGTACTTTCTAGGCGTGAATGCTGAGGGTAGTTGGAAGTACAAGGCACAGAAAGACAGCCAAGGTTTGCATATCTTGAGACCAGCACAGGAAAACCCTAATGAGAAAAGATGAATGTTATGTTTGTTATGCAGGGAGGGCACCAACGGACAGTTGCATCTGCCATCCCCTAAATTAGAGCTATTTGTTCTCATAGAATTAATTGCAGAAATAAATAAAATTTATCTTCAATATTTGGCATGTGATCTTAAAAATTAGAATTCATGAGCTCACATTTTCAATAACTCACATATAAATATAGACAAACGGATGTTTTAATGCAAATTTAATATACAGTAGTTAAATTAATGATTTTTCTCAGTTCATTTTTAATTGGGGAAAAAACCTCACTAGCACACCATATAAATCAAGCTTGCCCGGTGCATTCGCGTGATAGAGAAGTCGGCACGTTCACGGGCCATGTATCAAGATCTGATTTGCTTAAAATAAATGGCTCCTGCTTCCCGCTCCAAACGCAGCATCATGTTAATGCATATTCATAAATGGGCATTTTTTTTTCCTTTTTTATTTTTTCTCTTTTGTGTTTTCTATTTTTTGGATTAAAAATATAACCAAGGACTTTTGTTCCCAGGAGCCATGTGGGTCAGGAAGACTGTGTTCAATTGGATTAAGGATATGATGAAGCATCTTCCACTGGCCCAAAATGCAGAGAGGAAAGGAAAAGCACCTACTTCAGAACAGGACGTGGGCTGCGGGCTTCCGCGGCGGCGCGCTCTGGCCTGGGGCTGAGGCAGAGGATGCGGGCGCGGGCGCGGGCGCGGGCGCAAGGAGATGGTGAAGGACGGGACCCAGGCCGTGGGCTATACTAATTGTTCCTGCGCATAGCTCTTCTCACCTCATCCGTGGTGATTGCCTCTTGATTTCATGCTGGATGGCTATACGGCCACCAGGAGCCTCTTGGTGAGTTTGTGGACCATACCGAAAGGCATTTTTATCACCGGTTTAATGCCCCGTGGCTGACAGGGAACAGGCGCAGGAGAGAAGTGATGCTACGGCTCCAGCATTAAAGGGATCATTAAGCTCCGCGTTAGGGGGAAGGTCTTGTTTTGTTACATGCCAAGTGAAGGGCTGAAAATGATAGGTAAGCAAAAGGCAGTAGTGGGATGCTCACCTTGCCTGGCCAGCTGCTGCCTGCACCCTCACCTCCTCTGTCCTCTTACCTACCCTTCCCTGTCCACCGGGATAACTGGAGAGAGGAGAGCATCACGAGGAGCAGGGACTTGCATCCCAACCCCCTGGAGGCATGTCTCTGGGAGGTGATTCAACCTGCCGCCTGTCCCTCACTTGTTGCTTCTCAGCTATCTGAGCTTGCCAAGTGCAGAGGGGTGACTGCCGGCCCTGACATGACCTTCTCCCTCACCCACACACTGCTGCAGCCTAGATGTGACCATTCTCTCCTCCAAGTACCCACTGAGGGGATGCTTGCTTTCTCTGATGCTCGGCAAAGAGAGGTACGCACTCTCTGTGTCAAGCCTAACCCCTAGTCTGTCTTTCTGTCTCCAAGTATCCATCACTGAGATCCTGAGTTTGTGGAATATAAGCATTCAGCCTGGTGACTCGAAGCATTTCAAGAAATGGGAAACCGCCCTCATGGTAAAATTAGCTGGTGTACAGATATCACCCACAGTGCTGGCAGTCTGGAGAGATGGCTCCATGGAAGGAAGAAGTCAGGCATAATTGAGGGCTGCATAATTTAGAGATGACCTGGGGCAGCTGTAAATAATGAACGTCCCCAAATTATTATTCATTGTTTTATTAGACATCCTGTTTCTTTCCAAAGAGAAGCTCCAGGGATTGAGATTTATTTGTGACAAGATCTAAATGGCAGCCACGTTGCTTTAGTCTACACTTGAAGGACCTGTTCCAAAGAACTTACATATTCTTCTCTAACAAATAGTTGGTTGACAACATTGAACTCTTAACCAAGTATATAGCACCTACCCAGCCCTAGCAAGATCAGCCACGCAGTGGTGACAGAAACACCCAGTTCTGCTTTCCTAAGGACAAAGGTGAAAGTTCCTCTGGTGTCAAGAACCTGCCCCCAGGAACTCAGTAACTCTCTGGGGATAGGCCAGTTTACTCTTCTGGATGATCGTGTTGTTCCTTCTGCTAGAAATCTGGCTTTGAGATGACAAACCCTATCCCCTCTCATTCAATTCAAAGTTCATAGACCTTCAGTGTGGCACCTCAGAAGGAACACAGCAGCTTACAATGGAGCAAGGTGCTTGGTTGGCTGAATTGGGAAGGAAAAGCTAAGGAAAAGCTAAAACGATCCAAAGAATAGACCAAAGGAAACTTCTGTCCAACACCAGTGGCCACCAAAGGCCCAGCACATGCTGTATCTACACAAAGAGCAAAACCCAGAAGAACAGAATGTGGCAGATAAAACAAGAGATGCACATGTTCTTGAGAACTGTGAAATGCTTGTTTTATCTTATATAAGGAACAGTTACCTCTTGTTGCTGCTGCCACATGGCAGAGCCAGAAGGCTCACACTGTCTTCTGGTGCTTCAGCAAGCCCTACCCAGGATGAAACGGTCTCACCCTCTTCTTTGTTCACCTGCGGATGGCTCAGTGGAATTATCTGAGCCTTATTAGGCATCCACTCAATGCCAGTCATGACAGTAATGGAAGTCCGAAATGAATAGCCAGGTACAACCCGGAGGATGTGGGCTTACGACCAGCACTGGCAAGAGATGGACCAGCCACAGTTCCCTGGTGATGGATGCCTGTGAAACCAGTCCCAATCATTCTGCCAGCACCTGCTTTTAAAAAGCCTGTCCTCACAGTGTTCCAGCCATGTCCCTGAGGCTTATCAGCTCTAACATACTCCCGACTCATTTATTTTTCTTATTCTCCCCACAATCACTTCAAGAGGGGCATAATTTCCCTGGCAAATGGCGCAGTTGTCAGATCACCTGATTAAGAAGTCTGTATTTATTACTGTGAAATCGCCAGCACTGCATCTATTGGGAACCCACTGGACAGTACATGGGCCTCTGTTTGGGCAGTTTTTGTTTTCTCCTCTGATGCCAAATGAAAATCACAATTATAATCATCCTGCACATTTGCCATGACCAAGCTACCGGCCCTCTGGTCCTTGCTAGTTTTGGAATGATAGCAGGTGCAAAACTTAACAGACCAAATGACAGAGCTGACTGCCTACATTCAGACCAGCAATCCTCCACTCATGAGCTCTGCCCTCAAGCAATGTTTTCAACCTCTCCAAGGTTCCCCCATCTGCAAAATGGAAATAAGAGAAGTACCCACCTCAGAGACTGGCAGTTAGAATTAAATAAGATAATACTGTAAAATGCTTAACCCATGTCTAGCACACTGTAAGTGCTTTATAAGTATTTGTACAAATATGTGAAGCCCATCCTCTGGGTAATTCAATTGGCTCAGTGACAGAATTGATCATATCTGTTAGATGTGGCTCAGAAGCCATCCCGGTATCACAGCATGGAGAACTGATATGTTTATGCAGACCATGCAGAAGGTGTCACTTATCCACACACATTCCCTCAGTACTTACAAAGGCCAGATGAGATGGGCAGAAGGACTATTATTATCCCCATTGCACACACAAAAGGACTAAGGCCAGAAGGATATAGGAAATGATTTATTCAAGGTTACAGGACAGGATAAAACCAGAGTCACTTGACTCATTTGTTACTTTCACTGATGTCTACTCTGACCTGGGGACTGGGAGTTAAGGTGAACGTAATTCGGGCCCTGCCCTCAGGCAGCCATGGTGACAGATGAGCAAACACCAGAGAAGTGACTTCAGTGGAAGGGACTTCTGCAGTGGAGCATGATTGTGTTATGGGGCAGCAAGGCAGGGAGGGCCTGCTCTGCAGGGCAGTGGTGGGTGGGAAGAGGCCAGCAAGGGCTGAGTCTTGGGAGGGTGGGAAGTTGGCCAGGTGAAGAGCTGGGAACGGCACCACAAGTAGAGGCAGCAAAACCTGCACTGGCCATGGATGTAGGAAAGGGCGCCATGGCCTGGGAGCTGCAGGTCGTACTGGGGCCTGAGCCTGTGGCCCAGGAGCACATGTGGGAGGAACCAGACCCCATGAGTCACAACTCTATCCTGCAGGGAGCCAATGACAGTCTAGGGTGAGGGACCGAGTTGGGTGGTAGGATCTGCATGATAGCAGGATTAAGAAAAACGATTGTGTAGATTAGACTGGGGAAAGAGAGCAATGAGCCCCAAGGCCAGGAGCTCTCTGGATACTAAGTCAGTTGGCATTTATTGAGCACCTATTATCTGCAAGGTACTCTTTGAAGTGTGGGGATTAGCAGTGAACAAAATGCCCCTCCTACCCACTTGGAGTTCGCATTTCGATTAAGCAAGATCAACTCCCAGCCAGGATAGTGATAATGGAAGACAGAGAGGAAGAGAGAGATGAGCGAATATCCAGGGGGGCTTTCCAGGATGGTGAGTGTTCAAAACTCATTGCAAACTGGTAGGTCTTCAGAAAACCTTTCATTCCTCCCTGTCATGAAGGAATGCTCCAAGACAGCAAATCCAAACAGTGTTAAGTTTTAAGTTGCCAAAACCTTAAGGCGGTTTGTATATACACATCTCTTTCTTATTCTCCAACTGTACCCATTCAACTTTCAAATGAAAAAATTATAAAAAAGGATAGAGATGGAGTTGCTATATGACTAGGGATCCAAAGTAACAATAGCTTAAATAAAGGAGACATACTTCTCTCTTGCACAACAAAGCACCAGGCTGGCATGGTGGCTTCATGCTCTACCCATCCCACGGGGCTGCCATCCGAGGTCATCCCACCATGTTTGCATTCCAGACAAAATTCAAAGGAAAAAAAAAAAAAAAAGAGGAGTGGTGAGTATAAGACAGACAGTTTAAGTGCACATCGATCGCGTCACTGTATTCACCTTGCGTGGGCCAGCACTCGGCAAATGGCCAAAGCCAGCTATCAGGAAGATTGGGAAACAGAGCCATGGACCCAGCTGAAAACTGGGTCCATGGTTCTAGAGAAGAGGAGATGGATGTTGAGGGACAACTAGTTCTTTATGGCAAAAAAAAAAAAAAAAAGTTTTTGTGCTTTGTCATTGATTTGAAAATGCTTTATGAATTAGCATTATGAAAACAGTCATTGTTCTCCACTTTCCTCATCCCAGTCATTCCGAGGACAGAGCAAAGATTCTGTAGACAGAGCTCATACGAAAGCCAGACAACTGGATTTAACCTTCAAGGGGGATAAATAAGTCTCTCTTGAAACTCGTTTTTTCTAAATTCAATTACTTCCTTGGTAAACATGTGACTTTGATGAGAAATATTACAGGGCCCACACTTCTGATGGTCGGCAGGGTAGAGTCCTGTACTTAGCAGCTGACTTCCCTTGTCTTCTGTTCTGTCCCCCTGAGGGCCTCTGATGTCCTCAGCTGTAGCCTCAAGCCAGGTCCCTAGCATTCTGCTGATGCCTGTGAGGTGGGCAAGGGGGAATCGAAGTTCATAGCCTCAAAAACTGAACTGTGTGCCCCTCTGACTTTTAGCTCCTGGTGTGGGTGGCAGTCACCTACTCAAGGTGATAAGAGCCCCAACTGGAGGTAGATACCACGCTGAAAGAGAAGGGATACTGACTGATATCCTTGCTTGGTTCCCTGAGCAGACACGGCAGTCGACACCCCTTTCCATGGTCCTTCAGATCTCCCCCTGCTCTACACCTCGACTTTTCTGGCTCCCTCACCCCATTTGCTCCTAGTGGCCTTGCTGGCCGGCCAGCCTCCTCTCTCCCAGCTCCCCAACCTGCCCATGACTCAGCCGCAGAGCCATCACCTCAGAGCCCACCTTAAACCACCCCCCGCCCTAGTCCAAACACCTCCCAGGCTGACTCCCCCAGGGCAGTCGTGCCCACTCTGACATGACGCAGGAGGGCCTCTTCCTGATAGCAAAACGAACTCCTACACTCCTGAGTAATTATGTAACTTTAGAAAACATTGCTCAAGACAATCGATAGAACCAAACTGTTACTTTAAATTCCTTGAATCCTTCCACTAAAATTGCATTCTTTTCACGACAGCCTCAGTGTATTCAGGTACAGTTGTGATTCCGTGTGTGAGCACTATTGTTTATTTCATCTACAGACAGTGCTGTGCTGGGCACATGGATAGAAGGATGCCCTCCACAGACTCTGAGCTACTTGTTGGGAACCCCCATACCCTGAATAAAAAAACTTTTCTTTAGGGGTTCAGGCCCTTGTCTGTCTGGTCCCACGACACACAGTCAATCTGACTATTCCTTGTTCCCCCAAATTTAACCCACACCACAATCAGACTATTGGTCTCAGTGCTCTAGCTCTTCCGTCTCACTCCCCGCCCCCCGGGCAACTCATTCTCCCCTTCATACCTATATTCTGCTGTGAACTTGACCATCTTCCTTCCTAACATGAAGGGAAACCTTCTCTCATTCGTTATCCTAAATTCTATTCTTAAGATCAGATATGGATGTAGTTCTCCTACGAGAAGACTTCCTGTCTACCCAGCCTTCCCTTGTTCCTATCATAAGCCCTGGATGGACCTCATGATTAGGACAAGAGAGAGATCAAGGGTGAAGTATACAGTGCTTATTGATTTTGTCTCTCAAACAAGATGCCACTTTTCTTAAGTGAAGTATCATGGCATATGTCTCTTGTAACTTGCATATGCCTAGCATAAGAGATCAATAAGTACTGGATGGTTGATTACAGTTATTGAAGACCTGGCAGTTGATTATAGTTATTAGAGAAAGAATAAATCACGTTCAATTTCTGCTGTGTGCACACAGCTGGGCCCATGTAGGGAATATCAAGCATCTGTGTGGATGATAAATTCCGATCATCATCCAGATGTTCCCAAATACAAAGATGGAGGACAAACTGAATTTTTGACTTTTCACACGAATGTCTGGAGCTATGGCATGGACAGCTAAAAAATGCATTTTGTAAACCTTTGCCCATAGAGGTGGGAATTTGCACATTCTCCTCTCCAACAATTTCTGAATTCTAAACTTCATATCTGCTTCTTCTAATAATTTTCCTCTCAACACTTGCCTGCTGCACCATTACCATGGGATGACTCAGAAAGAACACGTTTCCTCCACCCTGGCGGGGGCATCTCAGGATTTATGCCATCTGCCAGAGAGCTGCGTGAAAGATGAGCTACCCAGCTAGGAGTACTTTGGGACTGAGGCAGCTCTGAGCCAAGGTACCCTGAGCTCACCAATCATAACCATGCCTGGTTTGGGGTCGGAGACCTCTGATTTAGACTTTTCTTCCACCGAACCCATGTTGATTTTCACAGCTTCTCTGAAAAATCAATCTGGAAAGGCATTTTTGAGGAAAAGCAAATAAAATTTTGTTACTGAATTTTATTTAGAGAAAAATGTAGAGCTTCCCATAAAAATGCAATTTGATTATATTACGATTTCATTCTTAATCTGTATTTCCTATGCTGAAGCATTCTTTAATGGATCAGAAATACATAATTGCCAGCTATATACAACTCTGTTGCAGCCTCCAGAAGTAGTGTGTCTCTAATGCCTTCTCTCAGGGGTCTGCACTGCTGGCAAAACTCAGGCCAGACTCCTGCCAGATGGATGGCCCGCCCAGCTGCCACTGTCCTGCCAGCGAGTCGGCTGTGACTGTGGACATGGCTCCGACTCACACCTAAATACTAAACTGCCCAGAGCTGAGAAGCCAGGGAATGGACCCCTCACACCGTTTCCCTCCTTATTTCTGAAGGCTCCAAAGGTCCAAGTCTCCCATGGAAACCTGCTCACGCCCCTCCCTGCAAGGCCAGACTCTCAAGGCTAGGGTAAACACCTGAGGAGGGCTATCCATCCCTCTCTTTGTCCCCCAGACTGACTCACTCAACGAGCAGAGAAATGGCACACGGGATGCTGTGCTACCAACATCAAAAAGAAGCCAGAGCCCACGTAGGCACAATGGCTGTGGTGAACATCCTAGGGAGAAGGAGGAGGCAGCACACAGCCGCCCCGAGCTGTCACTCCAGCACCCACTCGTCACTGAGCACTACTGTGTGCCAGGTACCGTGCAGACACTGAAAATACACGGCACTGTGAACGAGATAGGCTTGCGCTTGGTCTCATGGAATCTAGAGTCCAGAAGGGGAAAAGCGATATGAAACAAGCTTCTGTAGCAAACCACAGTGGAGAACTCGAACAAAACCTGGGAGGGAGTTCGGTTGGGATGAGAAGAGTGTTCCCGGGAGAATAAATGGCATGTGCAAAGACCCCGAGCAGAGGGACAGCTGGGCACATCTACCATCCTGAGACAAGTCAGGTGTCTGGATTGTGCACAGCGGAATCCCTGGGGCTCGACGATCTCTGAAGCTGGCAGGGCCTGAGCACGGACTCAGGCACTGGTGGTAGGAAACCACTGAAGGGTTTGCGTAGGACCGTGATGGGATATCTCTGGCTGCAGGATGGTGAGGAGGTTATTGATGAGTCCAGGAGGGCTGTGGTAAAGGATGGCAGCGGCCAGGTCTTGTGCAACGAAAGCCAGACTCAGCCCCCAGAGCCATGGCTTCATGCAAAGCAGAGAAGCAGAACAAAAAAAAAGCCTTTGCGGGGATGTTGGTGGAAGAGGCTGATGGGGGCTCTGACTTCTCCAGCAGGGGCATGAGCCTCATGTGCTCCAGGATAAGGTCTCTGCTGCTCTGGCCACAGAAGGGGAGAGAGGAAGACCTGACGTCTTCCCAAGTGTGAGAAGAGAACAGGTTGGATATCCTCCCATCTCATGCTGCTCCTTTAGCTTGGAGGGCTCCACACCCCTTTATCCACTTAACCCCTACTCATCCTTCACAGACCAACTCATACGTCACTTTCTCAGGGGCCCTCTCTGACCTCCCTGATCAGGTCAGGCCCACCGTCGTCTGACTTTGCTGCACTATGCACCTCACATGCACAGTTTGCATCAAAGCCAAAGCTCACACCACAGCTGGTGTCACAATCCTTTGCATGTTTATTTGATTCACATCTGTCTCACCCTTGTGTGGAGAGCTCTATGATGGCAGACCTGTAACAGTATCTGGCACATAGTAGGTACTCTGAAAATGCTTAACGAATGCAGAAAAAAGGCCGCCACATACTATTTCAAGTGGTAACATTTCTGGGAGACGTGGAAAGATTTCCATTTGTGAGAAAATTCTTTCACTCTTGGCCCACCCTCCTGGGTTACGGGGCTGGGGGCTGGACGGGGCCACCGCTCTGCTCTCTGAGATGATCTGGACCCACTGGAAAGCACAGAGCTAGCAGAATCCAAACTCTACACTGACTGTCATAAAAAATTTAAACATAAAAAAGGCTTTTAAAGATGGACTATTCTGGAGTGTAGAAAACATCCTTTCATAATTAGAAGATTAGGAAGCCTTTTATGAGAACAGAACTATAGTCATCACATTTTATTACAAGGAATTATATACAAATTATACAATTATAAAATATTTGTTGCATCCTCTCAAATTAAACATCCTGAGCATCTCCTGAGGAAAACCGCATCTGTTTCCACCCAGAGAGATGAAGGGATTCTGATTCGATATTTAGAGGGGGGTCAGCGTGGGTTAATGTCAGCCATCATTTTTTATTGATAAATTGACTGACTTAGTTGTCCCGGCTCTGCCCTCTCAAGGGCTCTGACAGCCACCTTGCTATAGATTAATGCTTCCTGTGCCAGGCATTCGAGCCCTACCAGAGTTCTGTGTGGAGACCCTAAAACTCCAATCCCAGATGACTGCCCCTCTCCAATCCCCTGCAAAGGTAGGAAAAGCATTTATTTATTGCTTCAACGCATGTACAGGATGGGGGTGGGGGGAGGGTGTTCCGGGGAGAGGAGACCAAGGACCTGCCCTCCAAAGGGTGTCCCATCAGCATTACACAGTGGGCCCCACCTGTGAGTGCTACAAAGGCCCAGATACACTGTAGAGCCTAAGGCTGCCTTTGCCTCGATGGTCTGCAATTATCTGTGCACCCCACCCCCACTCCCACCCCCTAGAAATTCCCTGGTCTCCTCCCGGGGAATTTCACCCATCGACATTCATCACAGATATTAATTGAGCATGTATTGTGTGCCAGGCACTTTGCTAGGTGTTAGGGACACAATGGGGAGCAAAACTAAACCTGGTCCTGCCCTCTTGGAGCTCACAGTTCAGCGGGAACAATGAGCACTAATTGATGTTCTCCTACATACACTCAGAATCAGGAGCCCAACGGAGGAGGGCACCCAGGGCCCTCCCAGTGTTACTCGTCCCTACTTCTCTTCCAGAATCTGTCAGTCTTGTTTTAAGCCATGTGTGTTGTGTCACCGTATGACTGTTTGGACCCTCGCTCGGACCCGCAGGTCCCTCCTGTCAGCAGTGGGGAGTGAACACAGCATCCCGCCAGGCCTGCCGTGATATTGCAAGTGACTGCTGCCCTCGTTATTCAGTCTTGTCTTCCTCACGAGGATGGCCATGGACATCACCATAGCTACCAGCCTCTGAGCACCCACCAGCAATGTCGCTTTGCTAGCACATTCTCATCTTCCCCTCTGGGTTCAAAACTATTATCATCACGGTGCATATCAGGTGCCTGATGGCTCAGCTCACATCCACAGTCTGTGGCCCCAGCGGCCAACATGATACCCTCACCCCACACCGTAAGGCCAAAGGAGAGGGAGGCACGGCCCTGCCATCGCATCAGAGGGAAAGGCTGGCTCCCCAAGCATCGAAGCAGGCAGTACTTTTCTTTTCCTTCAGTCACCACTATTTTCAAGGGATTCGAAACACAGCTCCCACCCCAGGAGTCCTCTCCCCTAAGACCAAAGCGACCACACGCTGGAGGCCCCATGCCAACAACCCAGGGTTCAGAGGGCAGTGGCCACAATGGGGAGGGTTTTGGGTGCCACCAAATCTAGCACTCAAGTTCAGCCCTCATTTCAGCCATATCCTCTAAACCAGGGATCTCTAACTCCCGCTCTGCAGAGGTTCGAGTCCATAGTTTGTTAGGAACAGGAGGTGAGCGGCAGTGAGTGAGCAAAGCTTCATCTGTATTTGCAGCCGCTCCCCAGCACTAGCATCACCGCCTCGGCTCCACCTCAGATCATCAGGCATTAGATTCTCATACGAACACCGGTTCCTGGTGCCAAAAAGGTTGGGAACCACTGCTCTAAACCTGTCATTGGCAGGAGCGTGAGGCACAGCTCAGAACCGGGCAACAGTCCCATCCTTGGAGGCCCCAGATAGAGCCAGAATAGCCGAACACCACCAACATCGCCTTCCTGCAAACCAGGACTGCGTGAAGAATTTGGGAAGTGGGGGAGGGGAATATGAAAGTCAAGATAGCGAGCAGCCTCCACAGAGGTCAGCTTTGGGAAGGTTTACCCGTCCTACAAAACAAAGCCCAGAGTCCTATGCTTGCTTTGGACTGCTTAATTTATGACTTGATGCTTCCGTTCTTTCTCCTCAGAGATAAAGCCACACCATAGCCAAAGCTCCATCTCCATCAAACTACTGTGGCTTGAGCTTTCTATATTATCTAATTTAATCTTCGTGCACACAAACACTGTGAGGCCACACTTATCACCCTTATCGTGAAGACACGGGTTCACATAAGTTGCAGGCGAGCCCCTGGTCACACGGCCAGTATGTGGGGAGCAGTACTCGGCTCTGTCTGCCTCCAGAGGCTCTTGACCTCCACAATGTCCCTCTTCCCCTTCCCACATTCTTTGCCAACTCTTGGTTTGAGGGGCTATGGGGGAGGATACTCCTTCGGTCTTCGGCAGTCCCATGTCCAAGGCCTCTGAAGAGAGGACCGGTGCCCAGTTGTGAGCCAGGATTCTGCTTTGCCTTAGGATCCTGCTGATGCCTAGGTGGCTGTCCTTCTGGGAGTTTGCTCCACCCACTGGCCTCTGTGAAGGGCCCTGAATAGGCCCAAACTCTGGACGCTGTGCCTCTGCTTGTGCTGACCCCTCTCCTAGAATTCCTTGACCCACCTCGGCTCCCCTAAAGTCCCTGGTCTCCCTCTCCTCCAGGTCCGAAGTCCTTTGTCTGTGCCCTCCTTTTAGCCTGTTGCACTCCTAGTTTTAATTAGTCACGTCTATCTCCTCTGTCAAAAGTTCCACCCTGACCATTTCTGTGCTGTACACTTACTTCCCTGACATGTGGCCAGATGTGGAAGGATCTGTTGAGTGACTAAACTATACACACCAAAGGGCCAACCGATTCCCCACGTGGATGTAATTCATCTGCGTTAGGCCAGAAAGGCCGTGATGGGGGAGGGTGGAGGAGGTGGAGACCCCAGCTGGGCTGCCCCCTTGGGAACAAGTACCTCCCCAGTTGTCTCCGCATTAGGTGCGTGAGTATGTGTGAGCATGTGTGCGTGCATATGTGAGTAGGTGCGTATGAGGCTGACCCTTTCTGAACCATGGCCCAGGGCCCCTGCAGCCTAATTTGACCCTGAGCCTGCCTCAGAGGACCCTCTGAGGGAGAGAAGCTCCAACAGGCTTGAGAGGCCCTTGGGCCAGACAACACGCCACCTCAGCTGCAGTGCCTGAAACACAGGCCGGGGAGGAGGAACCAGTGAAGGGCAGCGAGCGGGGCTCGGAAACTGCCATGGCAACTGTGGGCACATCTTTTGTCCCTGCTCTCCTCTTTGTCCCTGCCAGTGAAGAGCACAGGCATTACGTAAAAGCACACGTGCTCTCTGTCAGTACTGAGGCCGTGGCACTGGTGGGCCGAGGGCCAGGAGGCACCATGCGAGAATGCTGCTCTTTCTGTCCACCACCATGAGGAAGGACTCAATGAGCCAGCACCAAGGGTCATCAGGCATCCCAGGTGGAACCAGACCGCCCAGTTCAGCCTCTGTGCCCCAGAGCAGCTGCTACACCAGCCACACTGGGCAGCAGGAGTGGTGTCAGCGGTATCTCGTCCCCGCCCCAGACCATGCTGACATCACTCCCCGCAAAAGACACTGTGTTCAGAAGCAATGGAAAAGACCACCTCCACCCCTCCCCCATTCACATGGATTTATCAAGGAAACCCAAGGCACATCAACAGCTAATGAGGAGTGAAACCCGATAGCTTGTCAGAATCTCTTTCTGTTTAAGAGGCCTGAGTTTATAAACTCAATGCGAAATGGAGCCCCTGGCATCCCACAGGGATCCTCTCCACAACACTGGTAGATGCAGGGAGAGTGGAGACCAGCTGCCCATGGCCCCAGGGAGGGTCCCCACCCTCCAGACCAGCACAGCCTTGCAAAGTCACCAAGACGCCAGGACAAGCTGAGATTCTCAATAGCTCCTTCCCTGCTTGAGAACACTTGCCTTACACACCCTCCCAGCATCTGTCCTTGTCACGAGGGAAGGAATAGTTTCAAAAAAAGGACAACTCAAATAGTTGAGGGCTTATCTCCAAGCTTTTACTCTCAACAAAACAGCTCTATTTCCAATGGAGTTTTAGCACTTGAGGACGGTCTCTTTTCTTTCCTTTTCACTTAACTCAGTAGAGATTTATCCAGCACCCACTGTGTGCACAGTGCCAGGAAAGAAACCAAACAGGGGGATACAGTCTCTGGCCTCAGACTGTCAAAGTCAAAGCCACAGAGAGAAAACAACCACTTCATACCCTTACTTATAATTCACCTGCTCACTTCCAGAGAGTACTCAGGCTGCATCAAGGAGAACACCAAGGAAAATGGGAGGAGCACTGTTCCAGAACTGGAAACTTCCAGAAATAGTAGAGAGCATCCATACTGAAGGCCTGGACCTCAACTAACAGACTCCAGTAAAAGAAAGAGGGACAGACACAGACAGACAGGGACAATCATCGTGGCAATGAAGAGCATGATATGAAGTCACAGAGCTTGGTCCAAATCCCAGCTCTGCCCTTTATCGGCGGAGTGACCCTGAGCAAGGCACTTTACCTCTCTTAGCCTCCATTTCCTTTCTTGCAAAACAGTAATAAAAACAGTGCCACGTGATGAAATGTTTGTGACTATTACACGCGATCACGCATGAAGCACACTTGGCACAGCACCTGCACAGATAGTTTGGGAGATGGTTTCATACGAGAAAAGTAAGAAGGTCTCAGGTCTGTCCTAAAAGGTTGCTTGAGAATTCTAAGCTCCAAATCTGCTCACGGGAACAGCCGAAGCTCCCCCAGGCTGGAGGCACTGCCGACCTGAAGACAGAATGAGGCCTAGGGAGCTGGGCACTCTACAAGATCCAGTGGGCCTCCCTTAGAGGAGACGGGCCCACAGCACTCAGGCACAGAGCCTGGGCCTTCTCCTCAGAGAGAGAGCTTTATTCCTGAGGCCAAGGCACTGATTGCTCTGATCTCACCCTCCCAGGATGATGGTGACAAGGTCAGGAACAGAATCTCAAAGCAGCCAGAAGGAAAGGCAGTCAGGGGTGTGTGTCCTGGAGGTCTGGGACCTACAGCAATCCAAGATCCCAGACACCAGCCCTCTGACCAACTTTTTTCTCTCTGAAGGAAGGGTATGACATTTAGAACAATTAAGAGGAATAAAAACGCATTCACTGTTAGCCTTTCTATGATGTCACTCAGACTATCCTGAGTCCCTGGCAGGGCCTAAGGAATCCATGCTAGGTTCCACTTGCTTCAGCAAGCCAGGTTCACTGGGGGCTAGGCAGCCAGGAGGGAGAAAACCAGCTGGAATCAGCCTTTACCCAAAAGTCAGGGATTCCTCCTCGGTCACCAGCAGCATTAGCATCAAAAACCACCTTGAGGAAAACTGCCTACTCAGAAAACAAAACAAAACAAAACTCTGAGTACTTACTCTATGCCGGGAACTGTGCTTATCTCATTCAATCCTCACAGCTACTCAACAAGCACATTCAGTGCTGAATACAAAAACTAGGTAAGAACCTAGTATTAGTGTTTCTATTTTATTCATAAAGAAATGGAAGTGCCAAAGAGTTAGTTATTTGCCCAAGGACTTGGTGCCAGTCAGTTTCTGCTGCATAAGGAATAACAAAAAAATCTCAGTGCTTTATATAATAAACATGTATTTTTCCCAGTCTGTAGGTCGGTGACAATTTGGCAAATCTGGTCTGAACTCAGCTGTACTGGACTGCCCTCCAGACTTCTCGTCAGATTCACATCTGCCCATGGGTCTTCATTCTGTAGTCCATGCTGAAGGATCCGCAGCCCCCCGCTGAGCTTTCCAATGAACAGATCAAGTAGCACAAGAGAACCAAGCCAAAGAAGCACATCGAAGGCTTCTGCTCACATCACATCCGCTAACGTTCCAATGGCCAAGCTAAGAGTCCCTGAAGTGCCCAGGAAATGGATATGTCACTGTATTCCAGGATGAGGTTCAGACTCTACACAATACCACAATCCACCATGGTCACACAGCTCCCCAGTAGCAGAGCCAGGAGGTGAACCCAGGCTGCTCATTCTCCTCACTACTCTGCTATCCAAGCTTTGTGAAGTCACCTCACCTCTCAGGGCCTCAGTCTGCTCATCCACACACAGGGTGTAACATGACCTACATTGCTGGGCTTTGTAAGGATCAAATGAGGTGGTGTGTAAAACTCTGAAGGGATCCAGTGACACATTGAGAAAAGGCACTCTCAGCCTTCATTTGGAAATTCCAGAGGATTCTGACTCTCTTTCAGATAGAGACAATGTCAGAATGACAAAAAGGCAGAGCTGCTCCACAACCTGGAGAATGACGGGCCTCTCTTCACCAGTTCGGACACATACTGATCCCTTAGGCGCATTTCGTGTGAATGACAAATGTCGCTGTTTCAATCATGATTATGACAACTGTCAAGGTTTGGCCAGGTTGACTGCCTTAGGGAGGACGTTCGTGCTGAACACAAAAATCGGTGAGAAGCTGGTCAGGGAAACACACACAGTTAAAGAGGGCAGCCTCAGGTTCCCCGAGTGCATGCTGGCATTGTGGGGGACACGGTCTCCCACGGCTGGAGGATGTAGCTCGGTCCTGCATAGTAATCTGTTATTACTCCTCATTCCTGATCATTAGTTTTCCTGCACACATCCTCAATTGGTGCACTTTGACATTTTACTTTCAGATCAAAAAAACAGCAGAGATCATATTTATAAACAGAAATGACAGCAGAAACACAATAGCACAGGGTTGATCACAGACTGCACACAGGAGAACACGTTGGCATGTTTTTCCCAGCAGAAAGGCAAAGCTCAGCCTTCTTAGTTCGACAGAGAACAGCTAGGAGAGCAGGTTCTATGGCACCGCTGCCTGGGTTCAAGTTTTCTTACTAGTTTAACCACTCCAAGCCTCGGTTTCCTTATCTGTAAAAGGGGAACAATAATAGTACCTGCGTCATAGATGTTGTGAGGATTCCACGAGGAAATCTAGGTGAATCCCTTAGCACATGGCCAGGCACCCAGGAAGTGCTCAGGCAGCCTCAAAACCTTCTCTCTGAGTCTTGCAGAGATTCTGGGAAGCAGATACCCACATGTCCCCAAGGAACCCATTTTACTACTGAGCACACATCGCTGCAATCTGATTTTAGGAGTCGCTGTGTAAACATATGACCCTTTAATTCTATTTCAATTCAATTATGCAGATCTACTCACACATTCAGCATCAAACCATTTTTCTTTCCTCTCAAAATCTGTCCACCAATGGCCAACTGGGCCTACCACTACCAATTTAGGCTTCAGAGTGAGCGGAGTCCCAGCATTTTAAGTTTGAGAGCTGGAAAATAAAATCACACCTCAGCCTGAGCACAGACCAAGGCTGGCAGCAGGCACCGAACAAATGTGATGATGACCCCAGATCCTCAGGGTCGGGGCACAAGACCATTACACCAGGCACCACTCTCCTATGCTCCATGGGGTCTCCAGGGACCAGAAGGGAGAAGCAAGAAGGGTCAATGAAAATCAGCAGGAAAACAGGGCCTCATTTCCCACTCATCCCCCAGCACAATTCAGCAGCCTCCTGTTCTACATAATGGGGTTCCCCAGAAATCTTAGTTTGTAAGAAAGGGTGCTACTGCTTTTATATTTTAAAAAAAGGAAAAGGAAAGTGGTTAACTAATCTTGTCCTAGAATCCTTGTTCTAGAAATGGGGAAACTGAGTTCCAGTAGGAAAAGGAATTAGGCAGAATCTCAGCCTGGGAACCGGAGCCAGGAGTAGAGTCAGAGTAGGGCTGTTCCCACTTGCACATGGACCCCGGCTCCTACTTTAGGGGAACTAGTTTCCTAGAGCCTCCTCTGAGGGCCATAAAAACAGAGACACAACATGCTATGACTCTTTCATCTCTCTACTTGGGAACAGGAGCAGAAGGGGCTACAGACAGCACCCCTGACACAGAGCAAAGCTGCAGTCCCATTATGCCCTGTCTGCTCCCACAGCAGAGGGGCCCTGTGGGCAGGAGAGCCAGGCTGGCAGTGAGCACAAGAGGCCTGCGAAGCCTTCATATGACCTGTCTTAGCTTATTAACAGGAGATGGATAATATCTGACGAATGACAGGAGATAAATTGTTAAGCAATATGCAAATATGCCTGCAGCAGAAATTGAAAATTACTATACAGTAAAAGCTTTTATGGCTGTAAGAAAATTCAGATGTAATTTGTCTCGGCGTCTCCTCACATTCCAATCTTGCTGTTAGCTATAGCAGAATGCTATATCCGTTACCATTCCAATTACACCATTATAAAAGGGCTCCCACGTAGACATCAACTTTGAGAGGCTGGGGAGGGAAAAGCATTTACAAAGTCAGGGTCGGGCTCAGCCTCAGCCTCCCAGGGCTCTGTTCCTCTGTCCGTGGACTGTCACTGAGACAAAAGCCAAGGTTATACCTCAGGATCTTCTCTGCCCATCACATGCCTGTCCAGCTGACTGTTCTTCGGCAAACACTTCCGTAGGAAACTAGACAAGGCATATCAATGACCCTCGTCAAAGAGGGTCCAGTGGGATGGAGAAGGACTTTGTACCTGGGGAAACTTCCAGAGAGGAGATGGAGTCATCTGTGAAAGAATGTATCACGGCTCCCGAGGGAATCCCCAGGCTCAGCCCGACACAGACACAGAAAATGCGATGGAGGTTCTACAGGATCCCGGGGCAGGAAGAGAAGGCCAGGAACTCACTGAGGGCATAGTGTGGGCGATGGACTGCAAGCCTGGCAAACCTCCAGAGAGGAAGTCCTCAGGAAGGAGGGGACACATGGCAGGGTAAGGGAAGCTGCCCGGTAGAGTCCCTGCTTCTCCAGGACACATAGCCAGCACAGTGGCACAGTTTTCTCTTTTAGAAATGACATCATGAAGATGGTAACATAGGTCATTCTTGACTTCACTTCCCTTCACAAAAGAACAGCTAACAGCAACTCAATAACACGTCACCACTGAGAATCCTAGGACACGGGGGTGAGGCTGAAGCAATCCCCTGCACCACAGAGACCAAGACAGACAACATCAGAAGGTAAGAGAAGTGGCTTCACACTGACCCAATTGCCCTGCCCCAGGCCAGCACAGGACCACGCAGAAAGGTTCCCAGTGAGCCTCTATTTCCTCCAGGGAGCAAGAGAATCCAGGGTGGCAACCAGCCTCCCCAGCATTGCGGGTCACTTTGCAGGAGCTCCTAATCTGATCTCATACCACAGGAATTGCAGGGGAATCCTGGAGCTCAAACATGGGGAATCTGACTGTGACGAAGAAGGAGAGGGGCTTACAATAACCAGCACATGGATCTTCACAGACCGAGTTCATACCTGCAGGGCCCAAGTAGTAATCCCAAGCAGAGGCTTTGCTCATCTGCAGAACCAAACTGTGGCACATTCTGACCTGAGAACTCAGCAGGGTGCAGATATGCCTGATTCAGATCCCCAGATAAAGAGTTTTACCAGCCCTAGAGCTGAGTTAGCAGGCAAGAAGGAGCAGCCCCACCCACTGTGGAGAGTGTCTTCCAGCCCCAGGTGACCAGAAGCACTGGAGACAACTCCAGGAAGCTATGTGGCCCAGGGCACTCAAGCCAAGAAGTAGGCAAAGCTGATAGTTTGCAGAACAAAGCCAGTGAACCTGATCACTCAGGGAACTTGGGGCTGGCTTGAATCAAGACAACAAACAAAAAGCTTTACTGCCTTTAGAGCTGCTTCTCCTGCTGCTCCTGGGCAAGGAATCTAATTCGTAGCCCTGCTTATCACTGAATACAGCCTCCAGTATACTGGACCAGGGAACCTAAGCAGAGCACATGAGAAGCTGTGTAGCCCACCCAACAGCCCTGTTTATAGTGGCACTTGAACAGAGAGCACAGCCAGTAGCTTTCCATGTCCACAGAGAAAAATGACTGAGGAATTTTGTGCACACTCTTGCCTCATTCAGGTCTCCAGATGATAAGCTGCATGAACCCTGGGTCTCATTCTGCTGCTCTGCTAGGGTAGGGAAGCTAATTCATAGACCCAACTACTATTGAATACAGTACCCAGTCCCAATCATCTATCAGCCTGACCAGAGAATTCAGGCAACCACGGAGCCCATTCTATTGCCCTGCATGGGCAGAGAACCAAGCCAGCAGTTCTGTCCAGCTGTTCTCAGTCATTGACACACACCTTAACCCCCAACCTCAGAGCTCAAACAGTTGCCTGACCCCAAAATGACCATAATGTCAAGCCTCATCTGCCCAGAAACCCAAACTCAGCTGACTGGTGAAATACCGTCTCTTCCAAAGGAAACCTATAAAGTGGAGGAAGAGCCCCATTATTCATATGAATAGATACCAACATAAGGAATCAAGGATCACAAAAAAATAGGTAAATATGACATTACCAAAAAAACTAATAACGCTTCAATAACTGACCCTGAAGAAATGGAGATCTAGGAATTGTCAGACAAAGAATTCAGAATAATCCTATTAAGGAAGTTTAGTGAACTACATAAAAATAAAGACAGAAATTAGGAAAACAATGTATAAAAAAAATGAGAAGTTTGTCATGGAAATAGCAACTATCAAAAAAAAAAAAATCCTGGAGTTGAAAAGTACAATAACTGAACTGAAAAATTCAATAGAGAGTTTCAAAGGTATACTCAACCATGCAGAAGAAAGGATCAGTGACTTGGGGGATAGGACAATAGAAATTATCTAGTCAGAGGAACAAAAAAAAAATGAAAAGAGTTTATGAGATTTATAGGATACAATGAAAAGAAACAATATTCACATTATGGAAATTCCAGAGGGAAAAGAGAAAAAGACAGAAGGTATATTTATAGCAATAAAGGCTGAAAACTTCCCAAATCTGGAATGAGAAATGAACATCCAGATCCCTGAAGCCAAAGAAAAAACCCAAAAACATTGAACCCGAATAGGGCTACACTGAGATACATTACAACTAAATCGTCAAAGGCAAAGAATTTTCAAAGCAGCAAGAGAATAGAGAATTTACATAGAATAGAACCCTCATAGGACTATCAGCAGATTTCTCAACAGAAACTTTTCAGTTCAGAAGAGAAAAACTATGAAGAAGAATAATCAAACCAAGAGTTGCTTCTTTGAAGAGATAAACAAAATGGACAAATCTTCAATCCACTAACCAAGGAAAAAAGAGAAAGGACTCAAATCAACAAAATTTATAATAGCATCAAAAATAATAAAATGCTTAGGAACAAATCTAACTAGGGAGGTGAAAGGTCTCTACTCTGAAAACTACAAGACATTAATGAAAGAAATCGAAGAAGATACAAATAAATGGAAAGATATTCTGCATTCATGGATTGGAAGAATTAATATTAACATGTCAATACTACCAAAAATCATCTATAGTTCAATGCAATCCCTATAAAGATTCCAATGACATTTTTACAGAAGTATAAAAAACAATCCTAAAATTTATATGCAACCACAAAAGAACTCAAATAGCCAAAGAAATCTTAAGAAGAACAAAGCAGGCAGCATCACACTTCCTGATCTCAATCTATAATATAAAGTTATAGTCATCAAAACAGTATAGTATTGGCATAAAAACAGACACATAGATCAATGGAACAGAATCAAGAGCCCAGAAATAAACCCATGCATATACAGTCAACTAATATTTGACAAGGGAGCCTAAAATACTAAGTGGAGAAAAGACATTCTCTTCAATAAATGGTGCTGGGATAACTGGATAGTCACAAGTAAAAGAATAAAATTGGACTCCTATCTTATACCATCTACAAAAAAGGAACTCAGAGTGGATTAAAGACTTAAATTAAGACCTGAAACCATGAAACTCCTAGAGGAAAACACAGGAATAAAACTCCTTGACATGGGTCTTGGTAATAATTTCTTAGACATGATACCTAAAGCATAAGCAAAAAAATAAAATTTAAAAATGAGACTACATCAAACTGAAAAGCTTCTGCACAGCAAGAAACCATCAACAAAGTGAAACATAACCTATGGAATGAGAGAAAATATTTGCAATTGTAAATCCAATAAGAGGTTAATACCCCAAATATATAAATACCTGATACAACTCAACAGCAAAAATAATAATAATAACAACCCAATTAAAAATATGGAAAATGGACCAGATATTTCTACAAAGAAGACATACAAAAGGCTACCAGGTACATGAAAAGATGCTCAACATCACTAATCATTACAGAAATGCAATTTAAAACCACAATAAATATCACCTCACACCTGTTAGAATGGCCAGCATCAAAAAGAAAAGACATACATGTTGGCAAGGATGTGGAGAAAAGGGAACCTTTGTGCACTGTTGGTGGGCTTGTAAATTTGTGCAGCGACTATAGAAAACAGTATGGAGGATCCTCAAAAAATTAAAAATAGAACTATCTTATGATCTAGCAATTCCACTTCTGGAAATATTTCCAAAGGAAATGAAAACACTAACTTGAAAAGATATCTGCACCCCCATGTACATAGCATCATTACTTACAGTAGCTAAGACATGGAAACGACATAAGTGTCCACTAACGGATGAATGGATAAAGAAGTTGTGGTGTATGTCCACAACAGAATATTATTCAACCATAAAACACAAGGAGATATTACTATTTGTGACAACATGGTTGGACCTTGAGGACATTATGCTAAGTGAAGTAAGTCAGAGAAAAACAAATACTGTATGATCTCACTTATATGTGGAATCAAAAAAAATAAAAACAGAAAGGGGGATCAGACTTGTGGTTACCAGAGACAGAGGTTAGGGTGTAGGGGGAAGAAATGAAAGAAGGTGGTCAAAATGTACAAACATCCAGATATATGGTAAATGAGGACTAGAGATGTCATGTGCAACATGACAGCTCCAGCTAACACTGCTGTGTGATACATAGAAAAGCTGTTAAGAAAGTGATACCTAAATGTTCTCAACGCAAGAACTTTTCTCCTTTTTTTGTTTTTTCTGTCTTTTTTTTTTTTACCCCTACGATAAAGTGTTAGCTGACCCTATTGCGGTAATCATTTCACCACGTATGTTAATCAAACCACCATGCTGTACGCCTTAAATTTCTGCAGTGATATATGTCAATTATTTCTCAATAAAACTGGGTGGGGAAAGAGGTTCTCTTTATTCAATTCTGGTTAGGCTCCTTATTTTTCCATTGAAAAACAATATAGGAAATATTGTCAAGGAAAATCACGGTGTTCAAAACACAGTTGTAGACAGCTGCTGCCTACAACCCGGATGTGGGGCTGGACTGTCCTAGGAGCGGAGGACCGCTGAGGTGGATGAGAGGATGAGGGGCTACTACCACCACCAGAGAAGGGGCCTTGGTGAGCAGAGGAAGGGGCCTCTGTGCCTCTCAGGGACGTACCTGGGGGCTCACTAAGCTGGAGGGGGAGGCAGGAGATGGGGAGGAGCTGCAGGGTCCATCCTTGTTCAGCAGGATGGAAAAACAACCCCAAGACAAGAGCGCCATGCCCAGACTGAGTTAGGCCACACCATCTGAGTGTGTGGCAGAGCCGAGAAAAGAGCACAGGGGAGGCTTGTGAATGGAAAGCGGAGGATGGCTCGGGAAACAGCTGTCTGCATGACAAAGGGGATAACGGTGAAATTCAGCCCCTTAACTAACTCGTTCGAAGGTTTTCCTTTTTTTTTTCCATTCGAGTTTTGGAGGAATCACACCAAGAAATTGGTTTAACTGACAACTTCATGGACCCCACTAGCAATTCTGAGATTCTATGGCCACAGCCCTAGTGAAGGATCTGGAGCAGGTAAGTGGAGAACCAGGAGACCAATCTCATGACTCCTGCATCTCTTGACCAGTCAAGGCTGGGTCACGGCGCATGAAGACTCAGGCCCCTGGGCAGGAGGCAGACCCGCAGCATTCCGTGCAGACTGAATCAGGCCAGGTTGCAGAAGGCCAGTCCTAAATCCTGGATCTCCACCAAAGGGGCCACAGGCACAAGGCTGTCTGTGTTCTTACACAGCAAGAAGCACCTAGATAATACCCAGATAGGGCCAAGGGCATCTCTTAATTCAAATATACAGCAGTTTTTCCTCCATGAAGCTTGCCAGCCTTGCATGGTCATGCACCGTCACCAGTGCTAGAATCATCCTGTGCCAGGCACAGCGTCAGGCGGGTTGCATGCTGGACCCTAATGGCACACTTACTGATGTCCTGTCACGGAGGCCAACAGATCAGGGTCTGTCTGTGATCTGGAAATATGAAAAGGCATTTCCCCATTCCATAGGAGCTATAACTTCAGGTGACAATGCATTCTTTCTATGGGGCTGAATTGTACAGGCATCCGGATACTAGCTAAGCTCCAGAGGCCTGTGGTAGGATGTGAAGGTTAGTGGAACATGTGTTTTATAGATTAACTCTAGAATGACAAACAAGCTGCTCCATACACCTTCTGGAACAGAGCCCTGTCTGTCCCCTGCCCTGGCCACTGCCAGGCCTCTATGTGGTCTGCTCCCTCCCTGCCTCTGGGGACACTTCAGTTGGACCAGTCAAGGCTGGGTCACGGCACGTGAAGACTCAGGCCCCCGGGCAGGAGGCAGACCCGCAGCATTCCGTGCAGACTGAATCAGGCCAGGTTGCAGAAGGCCAGTCCTAAATCCTGGATCTCCACCAAAGGGGCCACAGGCACAAGGCTGTCTGTGTTCTTCTCAGAGGATCCCTAGCAACCACCACAGTATCCAGGCTCACCTGTGGATTCACCTGATCCTGCGGGGACCCTGCTGGGGTGTCCATCAGGAGTGAGCCAAGGACATAAGGTTGCCGCCACAGAACCCAATACTTGGCTGAGCAACCTCTTCAATCTTCTCTCCCTCGCTACTATTACAGGTGCTCTGGGCCCAAGCCAGAGCCCTCGCCCATCCCCTCTGTTCCCTTGCACTACTCAGGGTCCAAATGAAGCTGCCCCTCTTTCAGAAACCTCCCTGATTCTCTCTCTCTCTCTCTTTCTCTCTCACACACACATGCAGTGTGTGGCTCCTGCACTTCTCAGCTGTCTGAGTCGTTCTCATGGCAAGGAACCTCAAGCATCTTGTTTGTTTCCTTTCTCCTCTATGTGCTGCCATCTCCCCAGCTGACTTGAAAGCGGGGCCTAACTCCCCTACAATCACACTCACAAAGTTGGCCAGTAGAGTAGATGTCCAATAACAAAAGGAAGAGGGTGTGCGCAATGGCTCAGAACACAGAATTTGGAGTCAGGCATATCTCTACCTCTTCCTGCGTGATCTTGGGTGTGTGATTTAATCTCTCCAAACTCCATCTGTTAAACAGGAATAATAGTATCTACTTAACAGGGATGATGGAATGATTAAAGAAAATATATACAAAGTATTTAGCACACAGTGCATGGTTTACAGTTAGCATTCAAAAAAGTATATTTATCATTGTGTATATAATGACTTCTACATCATCATTATAACAAATAATGGAAAATTGATTGATAGTACTGAGCATGGTTAGGGAAAAAAACGTTCTGGTTAACCATCTTGCTCAAAAGAAAGTTACCAGCATTGCCATAGTAAAATTAGTAATTCTTCAAGGAATAAAATTACATGTATTTGAACTTAATAATTGATGAACCTGAAGACATTTAAGACTCTCCTAAGGCTTTCAGTCATCGTTGAAAATCTTGACCGTTGTTTGTGCTGGGACATTTTATAAATGCCACTTAGTAGAGCTTTCTGATCACTAGAAGGAGATTCAGTGGACTGCAGACTTGCACATACATAAACACCCATGTGCAAGTCCCCTTCCACTTGGCTCTTTTACAAGACACACTCGAGATGATTTAATCCCATCCCTCCTGCTCGGTGTGCCAGAGCCTTCATGTTTGGAAACCACGGGTATGCTGCTCAGGAGGCAGATGATGCGGAAAAGTAAACGTTAAGTCGTGCAGAGGCCCCACCCCAAGAGCCACTCCCGTGATCCTGTCAGCCATCAGCCCTGTGAAGGTGCAGAGAGGCCTGGGAGTGACAGGAAAAGGCACCCTGTTGCCCTTTGTGTCATCATTAGCTCATAAACACACTGTCATTGCTTTTAGCAGGAGCTAAGCATCCAGGACAGTTTCAAAGCTTAGGTGAGCTTCCCTCTTTTGCAAGGAGGAGGATGTCAGGGACTAAATTAGTGCCTACTCAGCAGCAGATCTGCATGATTTGCTGATTCACACCTCTGTCCTGTAGCCTCTCTCCCATTCCCTGAGCTGATCCTAGTTTGTTTAAATGATAAAGATGATTTTGTGCCCCAATTCCTCCAGGATCCTGACCATGAGCAGTCGCCAAGCTCCCCAGCTCTCTGGAAGCTTCCCTCTCACTGTTGTCTTGCCAATTACAGAAGAGAGGTTTGTTCACATTGCCCAGGAGGCGAGGGCTGATGAAACCCATGAAATCCCATAGAGTGAGGAGTGGCTGCTGACATTTCGAAAGGTCAATCAATCACGTTATTTCATGGAACATAATCACCTCCCAGGACCTAAATGTAACAATAAAACCAAATAGCACCAAACAACTGGGGGAAATGAATGATGCACATACAGGAGGAAGGCTATACTTGACTTGAAAAACATCCTCACAGCCAGGTCCAAGGGCCCTAGAGCCCTGAGTTCTGGGTTTGAATCCCGCCTCTGCCCTTAGCCTTGAGAAAGCCCTTGCCCTGCTCTGGGTCTCAAGGATGAAGTGAGCTGGCTTTGGGATACAATACTATAAGGACTGCATGAAATTTTCTCTAGAAGATGAAGTGTAAGAGGCCAGAAGGGATTCCACTGAAGTCATACCAAGCCACTGAGGGGTGCATCCAAGGACCACTCTCAGCAGATGGCAGCTCACTGTGGGCTGGAGAACTGGTCACACTGAGTGAGGGGCTGCTGAGCGACGTTCTCCATGAGGCTAAGAGCCAGGGAACTGTGTCTCCCCAGGACGAGGGAATGGGAAATGCAATGGCTTGCTTCATGGAAACACCACACCCCAGACAATTCTCCCTTTCTTCTGGGCTCTTAGGGAGGGATGAAATAGGCTTTGCCTTGCGCATCTCACACAGTGGCCCTCCCATCCAAGGAACCTGTACCAGGTCAGAGGTGGGCCCATGGCAAGGGGCTGCCTCGCAGATGTGCCTGATGCCTATCTGAGCTATCCTTCGGGGTCTGGCCACAGCTCATCGCAATCCCCTACCCCACTCACAGCCCCCTTACCTGGCAGTCACCAGCCTCCTCCTGGACTGAAAGCTGTCTCCCCGAGACCCTCGTGTCTCCCCCACACTCACATCAAGCTGCTTCCTTCTCAGAGCAGTGGTCCCAGCTCTCACCTGGGCAGCTCATTAGACTCATCCGAGGAGCTTTTAAAACTCACTGCGCATCCCAGAGCAATTACAGTAACTTCTCCAGGGCTCAAGTATCAATGTTCATAAAGCTCCCCAGGTAGGGAGAGAGGGCAGGCCCAGCAGCTCTGACCACAGGCTCAGACATAGGTTGGGTTACAGAATGGGCCAGTCTGATGTCCCCCTGGGAGTCTTGACTGCACAGCCCTCCCTTAACCCCAGCCTTTAAGCATCTCTGTTGGCCTCAGCCCACTGGGGACACAGCCCTGGTCAGAGCACTGCATCTGTGGTCCTTCCCTGTCTGCGTTCCCACAAGGCATGTTTGCATTGTAGGTTAGAGACCAGTCTGTGGGTCCCTGAAAGCTGAGAATGTGTATCCCCAATGCCTAGAACAGAGCCCCGTGTGCGAATTGTCAGTAAATAGCTGTGGAACAGAAAGAGGGAAGGAAGGCAGAGAAAAAGAGGAAGAAATTCACTTCATTAAGGATGTGAGGGTGCCTCCCTCCTCTCTAAAATGGGTGGTTTGCATTTATTTGGACCCTGGCTATGGCGTGCAAGGAAGATTTCCTGGCAGTGTCCCTTTCGCCTCCTCAGTGTCCTGCTCTGACACTGCTCCACCTGTGGGCGAGTCTCTGCTCTATTTCAGAATGAGTGGGTCTACAGAGGGCCACATCCACTGTGGCTCTGTCCTTGGACTTGTGCCCCAGTTACCAACCAGCTACCTCACTGCTAGACCTGAGACATTAAACCAGACCCATGGGCCTGTCCACTGCCCTTCCCAGGCCTGGGCATTGCCCTACTCCGATGCAGTATGACATACCTTGCTCCACAGGATGCTCATGGCTTCCAGCTCATTGCACCTGGCACATGAGAGAGACCCCATAACCACAGTAGAGGGACCAATGTGCCCCAAGCACATAGCCCAAGGGGCTGCAGCTCTGTGTCCTGACACTACCATGGCATCCAGTTATTCTCTCCTTTTAGAATTCAAACTGATCAGTCCATCTGGCCCAAACTTGGGGGAGAGGGGCCACCTTGGTCTGGGTCTCCCTGAGCTGGGATTTAGAGAGAGCTGAAGGCAGCCTTAATTTCCAGGGGAAGGAAAGCTGGCGAAGGTTCTCTCCTCCATAGGAAAAGCAATTCCATGAGAAAAAGGGCCTTGATGGTCATATTCGCCACTATGCTCCCCCGGCAGTCTCTGGCACACAGTCGTCACTCAACAAATATTACCTATTATTACCGAGTATAACATCAATCCATAACTAACTTCCCAGAGCATTAGAAAGGGATATGACTTATAATCGTTGTATACACAGAATTTTAGACACACAGCCGAGATCAAAGTAAGCACACAACTATCACAAACAGATGAGAAGAAAATCCTAGATTATACGCCATACATGTCAATCCCAATCTGACCACCTGAGGAGGAGCTGAGAAGACAGGAGAGGAAACGAGGGGTTTTTAGTGATTGGACCAAACATTCCCCCCAGTAAGAGCCCATTTATTCACTAGAACCAGCTCCACTCTTGAGAGGGCAGCTGGTAGTTTGGTGGGATAAGCCACATTGCCTCCCTTACATACAAACCCCACGTGTGACTTCTGCTTGAGATATGAGCGAGAACTGGCTGCACTTATTCTAAAAACATTGGCTCCTTCAGTATATTTTCTTCAGTATATTTTTCCTGCCTCAGCAGCAGGCAGGGCACTTTCAGAGATGTTTATTTTCCTCAATGAAATATAGAGATGCATCCATCAGCCGCGGTCGGCATCACTGAGTGATGGCTCGGGCCACTCGGGAGTGTTTCAGAGCAGGCACAGGCTCTGGTGTCCATCTTCTCGGGGCTGTGACTTGCCCTAATCATGCTGTCCCTTGATTCTGCCCCTCTCTCACTGCCTAGAGGCCAGGTCTCAAGACACCTGAAGGGCCAGAGACCCCACTGTAAATAGGTTCCAGACACAGCAGCCTCATCCCCAGCCAGCTCAAAGCGAGCCATCTGAGAGATGGCCATATAGTCACTTTTATGTGGGCCATCAATTGTGTTTTTACTGGCTTGGAGATGAAGGGGCTGTGACACTTTTTGGTAAATTGTGGAAGGATACGCTCTCCCTGGGGCATGCTCAGCAGGAAGACCAGAGAAACACTGAGTTCAGGGAACAAGCCTGCAAAGCCTGGGAACGTCTCTTTCCCTTCTCTGCAATCACTAGGTTTGCATCCGGGGTCTGAGTCACAATTGAGACTGATCCAGAAGAGCTTGGAGAGGAAGGGTCAACATGCCAGCCTGACATTTGGGAAGGCAGGGCTCTTATCTGCCTCAGATGGCAGCCATCGGCCCTCCCAGATGCCTGTTCCTTGGGAAAAAAGAGAAAAGGGGCCCTCCAACATGCTTCCTTTTAGGACAGTCGATTACAGCCATGCCTTCCCAGAGATGTGCGATCTGAACACCAAATGCTGCCTCCATCGGGCTCTGCCGCAGGCTCCCCTCTTAATGAAGCCTTCCCTCACCTCTCAGCCTGACATGACGGGAGGCCAGATGTCTCAGTCCGCCTGAGCCAGTCCTGGCTTACACTTCCTGTCCATTAGGTGTTTTATTAACAGTGTTTCCTGTCATTTGAGTGTCCTAGTTTGGATAATAAGTTATAGGCTCCCTTTCTCTCCTTCTCTTTACCCTGGACCCTCAGAGGACCCTGTCAGACACTCATGAACTTAAGCACTGCTCAAGGGGCACAATCTACTTTCCTAGGGTGCTGGCGACAGCTTCTCCTTTCTCATCCGCTGTCTACTCCAGCCTTCGGCCCTAGCCCGACTATCAGAGGTGCCCGGAGAGCACATTAAAAAGCATGACCCAGACCTGGGCACCTGGCTTTGTACAAAAATGGTTAAAAGCACAAGAAAATCGGCAAAGAACTCAGCTTTAAGGAGTTTTAGCATTTGTGGGTGCAAGACAGTTGAGTGGCTCAGGACAATGTGGGAAGGTAAGAGCAGAGGAACCCCTGAGTTCTCACACCGTTGGAATACTACTAGCTCACTTTTGCCCGCAAACTTAAAATAAATACTGTTAGAAACAATAAAAACGTGAATGATGAAAGAATGAACAAATAAGTATGGGCGCAAACAAATGAATGAACAGAAGAAACCTTTGTCTCTAGTTGCACTTCTTGGTCACAGAACCGATCTCTCTTCTGAGCTTCACAGCATCTCCAGAACAGGGCCGTATGTATGCCTGGCAGTTCTCGTAGCCAGAGAATTTAGGTCCCCAAAATCAGCATAGCCTCTCTTGGGTTCCCTGTACTAAGAGGAGACATGGTGGAAGGAAAGGGAGTGCTGACATTAGCTGAGCTCAGGGTTTTAACCGTTCTTAAAAGAGCACACCACGGTGTTACCTTCGTTTTGCTTTTGGGAAAACTGAGGACAGCTCAGAGAGGTGATATAACTTACCCGAGGTCACACAGCTACGAAATATCCAGCCCAGTGCCTTGGACTTTTCTCCCCAAACCCTGGCCTCCCTCAAGAAAACTAACAACTGAGATACAAGGAGATATGTGATAACCAAAGAGGATGAGCATCCCAGTTCAGAGCCAGCAGGAAAAATACCTGGAGGGCAGCTCGAGTGGTAACTCCCCACTGCCACTCATGATTTATGCATCCCTTTCCCATTAGCTCTAATGGATGTGTGGAGCATAAATCTCGGGGCACAGCTCCAGACAGGCTCTTGTGATCTAAATGCCACTAAAATCAATGGCATCATCCCAGTATTGATATGGCAACTGTAGAGCTTCATAACAAGGCCCGGTGGGGTTGGAAAGAGCAGCAGTGCCGGCTACAGCCTGTCTGTGATGCTCCTGCAGAGGGGATGGCACTCTGAAGAGACAGTCCAGCACGGTGGGCCAAAAGCACAGATTCCAGAGCAGGCTTCTGGGTTCAAATCCCCGCTCCCCTGTCTCACCAGCTGTGTGGGCCGGCAAGCTACTGAAGTGCCCTGATTCTCAGTCCCAACATCTGTAAAATGGGGGTTGAATGAGTTATCAAGCCCTTAAAACGGTGCCTGACCTTGAGGTAAAGCTTAACCTGGAGAAATACAAAAGGCCTGTGGAGACCATATAGGAGGAAACCACTTTGTCTGGTTACAACACAAGCTGAGCCCAGAAGTCATTAGGTTTGTCTTTGGTCTGTCCTGGAGATCTTCCAGGCAGACTGCAACACTGAACCCTAGCCGGCATGAGGGCCAGGATTCCTAAGAAGGCCACTTTGAAATTCCAAGCCCACGAGGCTGTGCAGGTATCTGGAAGACTGGGTGGGAGACTGGCTCCCACTCGCGCTGGACAGCCAGGCTCCCAATCCAGCATGGGACAGCCACCCACAAGGACAATGTAGGCTCCTGAGGACACACCCTGCAGAAGGCCCTGTGGGCTATGCACGGTTCTCACAGCTGCCTTCCCTTTCTCTCCCCTGGCTCAAAACAGTGTGCAAGAACCTAGAGTCTGAGACTCACTGGAAAGCCAAAATTATGTCCTACTCTTAACATCAGAATGTCAATCAATGTTTTCAAAGAAATCCATGAGAAGTCCTTGCTTTACAAGGATAACAGGTAGCAGGGAAAAAGCTTCTGTGAACCCACTCAAAAAAAAGGGACAAATACAGTGAAAAAAGGTTTTATTGAGTCTTTATCTTAAAAATGAAAACTAAAAATTATAAAGATATATTTACTTTTAGCTTATCAGTTACACGATAATTGCAATTCTCCTAATTATTAGACCGAACAAAGAATAAATTATGGGTTGGCATAATCATTCATTCCACCACTTGTTTTAGACAAACCCATAGAAAAAGCAAAGCTAAGTGCACGATCTGATGGGAAGGAAATGGCTCAGGAACTTCTTCCCTCACTTGGCCTCGGCTGTCCTAAGCCTGCCAGGCTACCCCTCCCTGCAGGTCCAGAGCCTACTAAGGCTAGTTTTGCACTGTAAAAAGCAAGCACAGAAATGGGACACAGAGAACTTGGGATTAAAAGAGAGAAAACAAAACCTGCAAAATTCCCAAGAAAGCATGATAGATGCACTGAATCAAGGAACCATGAGCCCAAGCTAGATAGCAGACAGCTTTGGGGGGGATCCTTCCATCTTCCCAGGAGGCACCCTCTTTGGGCCAGTCCAGCTCCCCACCAGTCAGCTTTCATCTGGCTGTATAAACCAAGCCGCTGGATCCCAGCTGCGGGAGAGAGTTGGGGGAGCGGGGGGTCGGACCCTTGATCTCCATGCCTGAGCAACGTCTGAGGTCTTCAGAGAAGAGAAACAACCAAACCAGGAATGATGGGAGAGCTTGTTTTTTTCCAACACGGAAATCAGGGAAGCAGCCAGGGTGAAGCCATTTTAGCCTTTTCTACTCGATTGTGGTGGCCAGTGCACGTTCACAGGCATCTGTTTCCCCACAAACCAGCCCGCAGAGGGCACCTGGACGCTGACGCCCCTTGCCAGCTAGACCCCTGGAAACCCAAAGACAGTTGCTGCCAGAGTTTTCCCAGGGTGACAAGGCACTCACCAAGAGTGGCCTGCTTCTTCCAGACCCTTGCTCACTCGCCCACGGAATAGCTGAGAAGCTGGAAACCACACCAGGGGCCTGGCTGGGTCGCGGGTTTGAAGTACACAATAATGACGTGGTCAGAAGCAGCTCCCCAGGGACCTCCCTCCAGCTCAGCCCTGGCCTAGACACAGAAGAGATACAAAAATACCAGACACAGCTCTTAGCGCACCGTGTTCCCTCTTCTCTGGGAATATAAAATAGCTAGTACTTATCCAGCCCCTTCCATTTGTCCATGCTCTACCATCTCACTTAATCCTCTCAACAACTCCATGGCACAGTTATTCATCTCATATATGGGAGAGCTGAGATGCACACCTGGGAAGTGGTGCAAACCAGACCCTCACTTGCCTGCCTCACCCGGAAGCCCACACTCTGAAAGGTCAGGCTGGGCTGCCCTCCAGCCATCTCTCCAGAAGCCGAGAGCTCTGTGGATCTGGCATCTGGCAGTGTCTGGAACAGCACCAAAAAATATCCGATGCCTCTCGTTAGGTTGTGTCTACACTTCAGAGCAACCTGAAGAAGTAAAAAAACATCACGAATAATTTAAGCTTCGTAAAACTTCTGCTGTGATTAGGTGAGCGAATCTTGACTGTGAGCCCCTAAGGCAGGAACTTAGATCCTCACTTTGCTCTCTTAGAGCAACATTGCTCTCCTGCTTTGTATTTTCATTTGTTGTCATATGATTCGTTAAGTAACATCTGTCTCTCCACTCAGGGTATGCGCTATCTCAGCATCATCTCCATGATGGGCACATAGTAGGCACACAGTGGATATTCCCTGAATAAAGAGGTAAATGACCAGCAAGGAGGTTGGCAGGGCTAGACTGCGGCCAGGAAGGAAGAGAGCGTGGAAAGACTTTCAGGAATGAAATTCCTCACTGCCTGGAAACCTTGAGCACCTCCCCTCAAGTTTCCAGTCTCCTTCAGGGTCACCATGTGAGCCAGGATGGGCGTGGCCCCTGGTTTGCTGCCTTCAGCATAGACTACAGTCAATCAGATCCTCAGAATGTTCTTCAGTACTTTTAAATACAGAAATTTTGTCCTGAATAGAAGAAAATGCTCTGAAAAATTGTTTTGCTTTTCAAATGAGCAAAGATTCCCTGAATTATGAAAGTAAACAAATTAGGAAAGAAGATCTCCAAATAATCACATAAACTCCAATTTCCTATGTTTTAACATAAACATCAAAATAATAAACTCAGGCATATATGGGGGTAAAAAATCCAGCTGATGCCATTGCCTTCTTTAGAAGCTGAAACCTAAATGACTAAATTGGCAGTTTATTAACAGGAAAATTATGCTAAGTAGTTTCATGTTGATGTCAAGAATTTTATGCAGCGAGTTATGGCGTGGTACCCTGAGTGCCTCATTTGCATTTTCTCATTTAGAGAGAACAATGGCTCCAAATGAGTGCAGCATGTTCACATTACACACCCAAGAACATTTGCACAGACGGAGAGGCATATCTTGATACTGAGTGATTAAACCTTTTGTTCATTATACTCCAGCCTTGGCTGAGAGAAAGGGGGCAGATTAGCCTCACTGAGGTTGGTAATGAAAGGACCTGGGGCCAGCGCTCTTCGACTTCTTGGAGGACAGGCAGCCTCAGCCCATTGGACCCCATTTTTCAGGGCTCATCCAGTTTGGTTTTGCTCAGTGAGAATTGGGAAGTAAATAAATGCTTGCCTCACATCGCCTTGTGGACAGCCTTGTGGAATTAGCCCCAACCATTTGGGAAATGTGACAAGGAGACCCCTGTGCAGCCCACACCTGCTAAACCTGGACTGCTCTGTACCCTCGCTCAGCTCCACAGAGGGCGCACTTCCCATAAGCTCATTCAACCAATGTCTGTTGAAAATATGAATGTACTGAGCATCCATCTTGTGCTTAGTCCTCTGCTAGATGAGGAAGCAGAAAAAAGGGCCATGCCAACTCTCTAGGAGCTTAAGGACTAATTGGGGGAAAAAATCCTCAGATACGAGGACTCATTAGAAACCACTTGACTATGTATAACTAAGTGCTGGATCAAGTGCAGTAAGCATGCCAAATGCATGTGCAGTTAGCTACTATGGCCATAGTCCAGGAATAGGTCATTGGAAGAAGTCACTTTTCACTGAGTGTCTAAGAATGGATCAGTATTTTAGCTCCTCTGACAAGAAAATGGAGGGCCTCCCGGATGGAAGGAACTGCACAAGCTCAATTATAGAAACATGAGTGAGCATGGCATCTGACAGAGACCTTCAGGAAGCCTTACTCACTTCACACAAGGCTCACTTCTTCAACAAACCTCAGGCCATCAGCAGAGACTTGCCTCTAGCTGTAAACTTAACCTATTCTAGACTTAATGTGGCAGAAACAATGCTATGTGTTCACCAAATCTCATTTCATATTCTTCATTTTCTGGGGACATGGAATGCTGTTTCTCAGCCCCCCTGCAGTCAGGCCAGCCCATGTAAATAGTTCTATGCAAAAGGTAAGCCTTTGTCATTTAGTCACACCAAGCAAGCTTTACGGGGTATTTGTTACTGCGGCATAACCTATTTCATCTTGACTAATTCACTACTAGAATCCTGATTTCATAGATTCATACAATCATTCAAAGAATATCTATAAAGAACTCACAACGTGCCAGGCACCGCACTGAGCACTGGAATACAGTAGCAAACAAGAACAACAGAGTTTCTTCCCTTATTGTCAAAGGGAAATCAATCCCTAATGTTAACTCGTATGGATCACAAAACCCAGTTCTATTTTTTTAAAAAGGGAAAATTTAGACAGAGCATTTCTTAAATTACGAATTAGAATAAGATCTTCCAAATCAGTATTTCACTTAGTCTAAGTATCCGTCCCTTGGCCAGTTGGCTTTTCGGCAAATCCCCTACCTGGTCCTTGAAAGTCAGAGTCCATCCTCAGCTTGAGTGACCCTGCAGGCAACCGCCTTCCAGCCTATTAATGGTTTTCTCTGATTTGTGTCTGGAGAGCAAGCCCTGGGCATCTATCCTCACAGACAACGCTCTTGATGGGGGCGTTCCAAAGAGGCCTTCAGACGTTCCAAAGAGGCCTTTGTGAGTCCTCTTTGTAAGGTCAAATACCTTTTACTTTGGGACAATATTATTGCTTCATTAGGATGACAGAGAGAGGCTTGTTTTTGTTTTTTTTTAATGCGTCTTGTACTATACTGTTTTCTTTAAATTAACTTTGCTGAGGTACAACTTATCGGCAATACATCCATTTTAAATGTACGTTTTGATGACTTTTGAGAAGTTTGTACATTCATGTAACCACCAACTACAATAAAAATACAGAATGTTTCTATTAACATGGAAAGTTCCCCAGAGCCCCATCAGTCAATCCCACCAGCCTCTGCAAACACTGATCTGCTTTCGATAACCACAGGTCAGATTTGTCTTTTCTAGAGTTTCAATTAAATAAAAATCATACAAAATGTATTCTTTAGCATCGTGGCTTCTTTCACTCAACAGAACATTTCTGAGCATCATCCATTTCATTACATGTGTCAATAATTGATTCCTTTTTATTGCTGAATAGTATTTTATTGTGTGGATGTACCACAATTTGTTTATCTATTCACCTGCTGATGGATATTTGGATTGTTTCCAGCATTTAACTGTTATGAATAAAGTGCTATGAACTTTTATGTACAAGTTTTAGGATGAACATGTTTTCATTTCACGTGGGTAAATACTTAGGAAGAGAATCGATGGGTCTTATTGTAAGTGTATTTCTAACTTTATAGGAAAATGTCAAACTACGTTTACAAAGTGGTTGTATCATAATACATTATCGCCAACAAAGTATCAGGGCTCCAGCTGCCTCATACTCTCCTCCCACCCCCATTAGGGTATTCTTTTAATTGTAGCCATTCAAATGTACATACAGTGGTATCTCCTCATGGTTTTAATTTGCATTTATCTAGTGACAAATAATGTGGGACATCTTTTTCATGTGTTTATTGGCCACTCATAGATTTTTGTGTGTGTGAAGAATCTGTTCAAATCTTTTGCCCTTTTCAAAATTAGGTTGTTCATATTATTGATTTATAAGTGTTTTTTATACATCCTTGGTAAAAGATCTCCATAAGAAATATATATCAAAAATATTTTCTCTCAATCTGTAGCTTAACTTCTTATTTCATTAACAGTATCTTTAAAAGAGTAGAATATTTTAATTTAATTCATTAGTGGTGTCTTTAAAAGAGAACTCAAATTTATCAATTTTATCTTTTTCTAGGTTGTGCTTTTTGTATCCTATGTATTTTTGCCAATCCCAAGGTCATAAAGATTTTTCTCTTATTTTTTTCTGGATGTTTTATAGTTTTAGCATTTACATTTAGGTTTATGATCCATTTTGAGTTAATTTTTGTGTACAACATGAGGTAAACGTTGAGGGTCGTTTGTTTCCATATGAGTATCCAGCTGTTCCAGCACCATTTGTTGAAAACACTATCATTTCTCAACCAAATTACCTTGGCGTCTTTGTTGAAAATCAATTGACCACATACACAAGGGTCTATTTCTGGACTCTTCTGCTTGATTGATCTCCGTGTCTATATTTATGCGGGTACCACACTGTCTTGATTACTGTAGCTTTACAGTAAGTCTTACAATCAGGTAGGATAAGTCTTCCAACACTGTTCTTCTCTTTTTAAATTGTTTTAGCTATTCTAGGTCCTTTCCATTTTCATACGAAATTTAGAACACCATCTTTAGAGGGCATTTCGAAGTGCGACAAGTTTCGCAGTATTGACTTTGCCAGTAAAAAAAGCTCAAACTAGATGCGAAGATGAAAACTCAGATGCAAGTTAGAAGTTGCTTAGTTCTGTGCAGTGATGGAGAAAATGGCCTATTGCCAAGATGCAATGTTAGTCTGTCAGTAAATGATTGTTTTACCCAGAGATGTGTTCTCCAACAGCCACCCACTCCTCAAATCTGTGGTTTGTTTTGTTTAGGAGAGGAATATCTTTCAGACAGACATGCCGTGCTTTTAAATTGTTAATCATAGAGACAATCAACCTTCAAAGTCCTGCCTCTGCCTCACTCCTGCCTTTTACCAAATCCTGTCCAACAGCATGGGGTGACCAGCTGGAGTCTTCTCGACTCAGGGGTAGTTGGCCTGGACCACACACTGACACTCACAGAAGTGTGAGTAGTGATAATAAAACACTACGATAGATGAGGACTTTGGAAAAAGATGATGTCCTACACCAAAGCTGAGGGTTGTTATCAACAGTACCCATTATAATATTTGAGAGAGGGTATCCAGGTAGGTGGGACTGAAGCTGTCTTGATGACTCCAAACTGTGGTCAATCATGTGAAAAGGGCAGTTAACCCTGTGACGGGCATCAGATGGACCCCTATTTGTTGACGCTGGGGAGATCCAGTTTGGGAAAAACAAGAGGATAAGGTCTAAATTTGGAATCTTGTCAGCACCTGTGTCATTCCTGAGATAAAACTCTAAAGGACTATGACTTTTATCATCTCTCTCCCTCGGTCTTTGTTCTGAAGCCCAGAGTTAAGGTTAAGCCAGCAGACAACAACGTTATCATCAGACTATGCTCATTACTTTTGCCTTATCTAGAATACTTAGTGATTCTGCTTACTAATAGCGGAGAAAATATCAAGAGTGGCTGATGCCATCTCCTCCGTGTGAAAGAGATACCCAGGGGAGAGAGTCAGTATCCCTACCCCCGAGTCTACCCCACCCACACATCCAAGAGGGAAGCCAGACAGAAAAGTGATTGCATGACCCAACTCAGACATGTCACTCATCGAGACCTAAGTGAGATCCCTGGAGTACTCAGCCTTTCTGGACACTAGGTATACTTGGTATCAAGAGATGGCATCCACCCCTAAGCACGATACGGCTAACGGTGCCTGAAAACACTATTTTTGCAAAGGCGGTGGGTCCCCGATCCACAGGGAAGAGCAGTTTCTCATCCATGTCCTTTATGGAGAACTTAACGTCACCATGGCCCAGCAATCTTTACTCTTCCTCAGGAAACGCTACTGCTATGGAAATGATCCCAATTTCCTTTATCCCTGTGAATGAGCCAAAAGAAGCAGCAGAAGCTTTTTCGTAGCTCTAGGGACATTTCTTTCAGCTGTAGGGTTTAACATATTTTAGTATTGTGTGTGCTGAAAATAATGAAGGGAGAGATTCAAGAGAGGCAAGGCAGCCAGCTCCAAACAGAGCACCTTGTGCAGGAAGAGGACTCCAGCTGAATAATACACTTCAGCTTTAAGAAAGTATGAAGGGATTCAATTTTTAAAACCAATCAGACTTCAAATATTGAAAATGAAGCCAGTTTGAACAATTCTTTCATTTACTCCCATCTTTTGCTGAACGAAATTAAGGAAAGCATATCACCACTTCACATGCAAGATAAAGCATTGTTTCATATAGAAGCAGTTTCATTTTTTTAAGTCCAGAGCCTCTGACATTAGTGTTTGAATTATCACCGAGCTGCAAATTGGAGCTAGTGGCATGTCAGTACGTTAACTATATATTAGAAAGCTGGGTAGCAGGTGGGGGACCATCACCATATTCTCAATCACATTTTCCCGTTATACAAACCACATCCCGTATCTGGAGCTAACTGTGTCCCAGACAAAGGGAAGATGCGAAGACCCAGACAGCCACCAACCTTCAGAAGCAGCAAGACTTGGCAACAACAAAAGACATGTTAAAGCCTATGAGGAGGTTTAGCTTAACCCTCGTGAAAGCTGAAATAGAGATGGATACTTCCTGGGGGCATTAAGAAACTGTAGCAAAGAAAAACAAAGCCACCGTGACCTCTTCTTCCACCACTGAAGCGAGGCGCCTTGCTGAGACTGTGTCTATACAATAAATGTATCCCGACTTCTGCTGGAGAAAGTCATCGTTATTTCAGCCAGCTCTCCCTACCCCCAGACAGACCTGGGGAGCAGTCACCATGGCTGTGGGATAGGCTGACTGTGAAGGGACAGTTCCATGGATGATCTTTTCAAGAGAGTCCAGAAGAGGCTGCCCTACAAGGTCAAAGTAAGATAAGGAGGTATCTTTAGAGCCAGAGAAGTGAAGACCCAGCCAATATCTTAGCTTCTAGATCCAGGAAGAAGATTGCAAAGTAGTATATAAACTTCTCCCCAAATCTGGATCCTAGAACTATTTCACACTAGTTTAAAAAAGGTAGTTCAGTGTGACTCAGAGGTCATCCTGTTTCATACAGCTTAAATAAACCCTTGGAACAGGGCACCACGAGACAGTGAGGAGGCTGGGAACAGGCAGAGGCTGGGGAGGTCAGGATTCGAAGGGAGCCGAAAGGCCAGGGACAGTTACTGGCCCGGAAGGGATAGAAAGAGAGAAACCTCAGTAACTTACAGACAGATTTTGCTGGCCTTTGGTGCACAAAGAGAAAGAATGGGCAGGTGAAATGGGCCTTGAGGGAGGGTAATGGCTGCCCCAGCTCTGAGATATTTTGTCCACAGCCTGACCTAGAGCAAGGAAAGGGCCTGCAGAGGAGATGGCATCCTAGCCTGTTGAAGGGAACTATACCTTACGTTCACTCAACAGATTTGAATTATTCCGAGCCTGGGAGAGGCCATTTGAGATAGAAAAATGAATAAAAGGACAGCTTCTCACTAGCACTTAGCAGATTATGAGTGTGCAGTAAACAATGTTCTATAGCTAGATACCCTCTCTGCTCAGGGACCCCAAGATGAGAGCTTATAGATGCCAAATTCTCCCAGATGCAGGTCCAGAGCCCCCAGGTGTCTGAGTCAGAGCCTCTATAGATAGGATGCCTGGGAATCTATGTACCTTCATCAGGTCAGCAGCCCCAGAAAACCTTCCCAGAAGGGACCCATAATACCTTATGACTTGGAAACTACATGCTGGGTTAAGGACGTCACTCCCAAGTATATTACTGGAAGCAGGACTCCACGCTCCCTGATTAAAACGCCTCTATATATTGAGGGATAGAACTGAAAAGATGAGACTGAAAAGAGGATATGACTCTTTGAAAGAGAACCGGAGTCAGCCTACATGACAAACGGCTGTCCTTAATGTGGTTTCCTCCTGGGGGTTACAACATGGCATGAAGTGACTTAGAGACAGAATGATCTGCAGCCAGCCTAACTACTGGCGGGAAGGTGGGGAGAGGGAGAGGTGGGGAGAGTATCAGATAACGTTCTTTAGTTGTAAACAATGTATGTCGGAAGGAAGGGGGCAAGAGGGGAAAGGTTTGAACTCTGGCTTGACTAACGCATGATCCTGGGAGAGCTACTTAAACTTTCTGTGTCTGTTTCCTCCTTCATAAAAAGGGATAATATCTTATTAAGGCCTGCTGGGAGGATTAAGGGAATAATGCACGTGAAGTTTTAGCATAGTACCTTGCACACAAGAAGTGACCAGTAAGTGTTAATTGTGGAGGTTTCCTCACATACACTTTTCAAAAATATCTCCATCTAACATTGCGTTAGCATCTCATCCCTTCTCAGAAGGAAACATCTCAAAGTCATATCTAGTTACTGCATTCAAATTCAAGCCCAAAATCTCTGGGTAACATTTATTTCTCCTCCCTCAATAATCTACTAGCTATAGACTAAATGGTTAATTCATCCACCACCAACATACCCTACTGATAAATGAGAGAAAGGAAAAAAAGAGAGAGAGAGCAAATGTCAAGATTATATGATTCAGAAAGCAAAGAGCTGTAGAGAGAATCCTGCTCTTCGTACCACTCCACTCCTCAATTCAGACGGTAGATGTCAGATTCCAAAAAAGCCTTGGCCCTTGCCCTTAGAAGAAGGAGCCTCAAGAGCAGAGGGGCAAGCTTGATGAGAACATCCCTAAGAACATCCCCAACACTCCTGGCTCTTATTCTGTGCTTACCAACAACCTTCTGGTGGTGAGAGCAATTCCATGGCCACCAACAGTCTCTAGCAGAGCAACATGACCACCTGGTCATCTGGTAGACCTGTTGTCCACTTCAAGCTAGTAAACTGGCTTTTATAGTACAAACCTGAATGGAGATACTATGAGGTTAGCCTGACTGAAGCAGTCTTTTGTAGGACCTGATTCTCATCTGAATAGACTGAAGCCCTGGGGCATGAGATTAAAGACCGGATATTGAAATGGTGTGGGAGGATATAATCTTTTTTGCTTCTTATTTCTAAATCAGTGGCTGGAGATTTCCAAAGTGGAGAGATTAAGAGTTCAAATCTCTCAACCACACCCCCCTCACTAACACTCTCAATATCTGCCTTAAAGAAGATCATTCATTCATTCTTCCTACAAGACTTTATTAAGCCCCTTCTCTGTTACAGGCTCCATGATGTTACAGAAAGGGAGTTAAACCAGGGGTCAGGAGACCTGGCTTTTATTCCCAGCTGTGTGATTTCCAAGGCCACAGGTCCTACAGTCACACAGTGGAGGTGGAACAGGATGATCTAGCATCTTACTCAGCCTGAATCACACAAGTTGAGGAAACTCACACTCCAGCTGGTCATTTCTGGCCAACAATGTCCTTCGTCAAGTCTAGCAAAGCTGTTAGACACCTTCTGGAGGGAGGCATGGCCAAGCCCAGATGGCTTATTTAAAACAGGAAGCTCTTGTGATGGCAAACTAGCCATCAAAGAGAGGCGTACAAGTTAACTGAAACATCTGAGCTTCCCATTTACTTTGAAATGATTTTTAAATTTTATTTTGGCTAAAGAAACCAGCCCATCTGTCTGGCTTCTGGAACAATTAGAGAACACAGCAGTAGAACTTGAAAGACAGAAAATGAAACAAACCAAAAAAAAAAAAAAGTGAGAAATGTGACTGAGAAAGAGATGCTTCATGCCCTGGATGCGTCCCATAAATGAAAAGAGATGGGACCTTGAAAACATGCATGTAAACTCTGGCCCCAACTAGGATACTTTACAGCCAGAGGACCGCTCTGACCTAATCTGCTTTAGGACTCTCAGGCAAGGGCAGCGGGGATGGTGGGCAGGCCAGAGAGCGGACCCCATTTCCATGTATATAAGCAGCAGAGAGAAGGGCTGAAGAATTAACAGGCACAGTTTAGGGTGAGTACACTTTTCTTGCCTGTTACAGGGGCCCATCTGGAAAGCTCTCTCAGGGAGGTTAAGATCAAGTCATCTGTGTCCGTGGACCTCCAACAGGAGCCCATTCACATTTTGGTCTGGGCTGGACTGGATGAGCCCTGGCCAGAAGGCAGGGATGGGAATAAAATAAGCCATCCACACTCTGGAAAAAGATTCAAAATACTGTTTCAAACAGCACTGCAGCACACAGCACAAGAGAGAGGCCAGACCAAAGGTGAGAACATCATGGAAACCGGAGCAGTCACCTCAAGGCCACACAGAAAGCTAGAACACACACAGCCTGACTCCTGGTCCCATCTCTTTTCACACTGCATCTGTAAAGTGGAATGGAGCTTTCTCAGAGAGCCAATAGGTTGAGAGTTTACAGGTATGTAGGGGGGAAAAAACCCAACTGACTGGAGATTTAGAGTTTAGCTAAGGTAGAGGGCCAAGGGAGTTACAGGGTCACTACCTCTTGAAAGCAGCAATAACGAAAAAAGGAAGAGGTACAAAACAGGACAGGAGGAAGGCTAGCAGGTAGTAAGAGGCCCGTTGAGTTGTAAAGCATCACCTCAGTGTGCAGGGGGAAGCTCAATCAGACAGAAAGGTGGTGTCTGTGCCTTCCTTCAAATCTGTCAGAGATTTACTCTCAGAAAAATAAGAGCACTTTCTAATGATCTCTAAAATTAATGCCCCTTCTTTTCTCTCATTCTATGATTCCAGCTTCTCTTAAAGTTTCTCCAGCCCCTTCTGCCAGAGGGCAGGTGGGGACCCAGCCCAGACATTATCTGATAAGCACCTTTCACCCCCCACTGAGAGTGGTACCCACTGATTCATGCACAGCCAAGTCATGTGCTCCCCACTGGGTCAGATCTAATGGTGGAACTCCCTATGGTCAACTCAGAGCCAGTTGCCAAAGGAGCAGGAAACCTGTCAGGCAGTCCGTGACACCCCAGGGCCCTTCTGGGCCTGTTGACAGGTATAGGAAGGAGAGGATGCTTGTGGTAGAGGCTATGCCCTGGGCCTGTATACTGACTGACCGTTGCTGGGACTACACTGTGGGCCCTGAGGAAGATGGTCCTGTAAGGGGGTTAACCTCACAGACAGCAGATCCTAGAGCTCTCAACAGAAGAGGCATCAGGCAGAACCAGAGGGCTTTTGGGATGCTATCTCTATTGCTCACTGCACATCCCTAGGGCATGTCTGTTCCACAGCCTCTTAAATGTCCCTTCACATCTCTAGTCCATCCCCAGGAACAGGGCTAGAAACTTCTAGAAAGGCTGCCCATCAGCAGGCTCTGTCCTCACACCATGCCCCAGCAGAACTACCGTCTTACCAGAACTGCTCACTTCCCTTTGCAGCCTGCCTCCTCGGTTCCCCTTCTTTCCCACTTTAGATGGGCTACTCACCCATGCTGCCTGCCAAGCTCAAGCCTGTGCTTTTTTCCCATAGTGATGCTCTTCCCTTTTCTACATGAGAATCAGCCCAGGCCTGCACTGCCCACTGCCCAGGGCTTCTCCAATCAAAACTTGCAATCAGATATCCCCGAGGGGGAGGCCACCTGAGCTGGCTTGGAACAACAGCTCGACCAGGATGGTTTAGACTGATGATGTTTACTTGGACTTCTCACTGTGTGTCACTGGTCCAGGCTCACCAAATTCCATGCATGACTTCTCCACCCTCGAGTCCTGAATTTTATTCCTTCCTGGACAGCTCAAATTCTAGCCTTTATCTAGGCACATGGGAAGTTCTCAAATATACGTTGAATTAACAAATGAATGCATGGATAAATGACATACATCCTCAAGGTATTTTTCTCCAAGAAGTATATACAGTTGGTATATATTTCTGAACTTTTAAATGTCAGAATCAGTCATTCTATTGTCCTTACTCGCACATAAATATCAACTTGGTTGGTTAGAAAATTCTTAAATTTCAACTGTGTCCCATGGTAACCTGGTTTTTCTAACTACATGCTTACACATAGGACTTTTCTCTTTTGTTCTTGAAGTTCAAAAACGTTGCCAGTACCCCTAAACCTCCTGACCAGTCTAATATCACTAAGCAAGCGTGATATACCCAGACACTGGGTACTTCCTGACACTTATAATTTTATGCATAAAGCACCAACCATTGAAGTATTCTTGCCAAAAATATTGAACCATTTACAGGAAACACAGAAGAGAGAGAAACACATTAAATGACACTACAGAGAAGTTAATAGACAAATCCAGATAGTTGGACATTCTGTAAAACAACTGACTCAGTTTCTAAAGCATAAAAAAGTAAATAAAAACAGAAGGAGGTGTATTCTAGATTAAAATAGATTTTAAAAATAACAACTTTTAGCTGTCTGTCACTACATAACAAATTATCCCCAAAATTTAGTGACTTAAAACAACAATAAACATTTATTATCTCACGATTTCTATGGAGCAGGAATTAGGATGTGGATTACAGCGTGGTGGGGCACTATGAGGGTGCAGCCAGGGCGTGAGCTGGGGCTGAGGACTTAGCTGAAGATCTAACTGGAAGTAAGAATGCACATCCAAGTTCGCTCACTCACGTGGCTGGGAAGTTGATACTTGCTAGCAGGAGGCCTCAGCGTCTCCCCATGTAGACCTTTCCACAGTCTGTTGAGTGTTCTCATAAGAGAGCACCTGGCTTCTCTTGGAGTGATCTTGCCAAGAGAACACAAGGCGGAAGACCAACAATCTTTTATGACCCGGCCTTGGAAGTCATCCATGTATTATTACTTCTGCTACATTCTTTGTAGAAAAGCAAGCCACTTAATCCAGCCCACACTCAAGGGGAGGGGGCTTAGTCTCCATCTTTTGAAGGGAAGAGTGTCAAAAAATTTGAGGATGTATCTTAAAAATACCATAGCGAGTAAACATAACGTTCACTTTGGATTGTGGTTTAAGACAAAGCAATTGTAAAGACATTTTGTAAACATGCAGGGAAATGTTATTATAGGTAAATATTAGGCAACACCAAAGATTATTGTTAATTTTAGTTGGTATGATAGCTCCAAATCTCACATTGGAGCTATGTGAGAAAATACATTTTCAGAGATTTATACTAAATATATAGAAAGGATGAGTTGAAGTCTGAGATTTGTTTTAAAATACTTCAGCAATGTATTGCATACTTGAAAACTGCTAAGAGTAAATCTTAAAAGTTCTCATCATAAGAAAAAAATGTGCAACTATGTATGGTGACGGATGTTAACTAGACTTGTGGTTATCATTTCACAATATATACAAATATTGAGTCGTTATGTTGTACATATGAAACTAATATTTTATATGACAATTACACCTCAATTAGGAAAATAAAATACTTCGGCAAAAATTAAAGGAAAGGAAACAGAAGGAAAGAAGAAAAAGAAAGAAGAAAAGAAAAGGGAATAGATGAAGCAAATGTGGTAAAATATTCATGACTTAAAATCTGGATGGTAGGTACATGGGGAAATCTGTTGTCCTAATGCTCTCGTGTGTGCTTGAAATTTTTCATAATTAAACTTTGTTTTAAAATGCTAGCAGGCTATAGCCAGATATAGATCTCATTTTGCTTATCTTGCCTGGAGCGTGGTGAGCCCTTCCAATTTGCATAGATCTATCTTTCCTGAGCTCTGTGTTTTCTTCTATACTATCTTATTCCTTCTATTTCATCTGCTCTGCTCTCTTCTCCAAGAGCCCCATTACCCATGTGTCAGAGCCCTGCCCTCTGTCCTCCACGTCTGTCTTTCCCCTCTTTCGACTCCTCTGCGTTCAGGGAATGCATCTTGAGTGTATGCTGATCAGCAGTCTAGGTAAACCAGAGAGTATGAGAGTAAGCAGGGGGTTGTGTGCATGAGACCTCAAAGAGCAGGGGATCCCTGTGGGGCTCCTTATCAAGAAGTGCCCCCTCATGATCTCCCCCTCCTCTTGACAGGCCACACAGTGCCAAAGGAAGGACTCTCTTCACCAACAACCATCAGAAGTGAGTCCCCTGGCAGGCCCCAGAAGTACCCCATGCCTGACTCCCACCTACAATCAACACAAGCTTAGAAAGGAAAGGCCATGACATCTTCCTTCCTTCCTTCCTTCCTTCCTTCCTTCTTCCTTCCTTCCTTCCTTCCTTCCTTCCTTCCTTCCTTCCTTCCTCTTCCTTCCTTCCAGCATTTGTTTCTCCACCACTGATCTTCTGACACTGTAAGACTCTGTAAGACAGGTTCGGTCCCCGGACTTGGAGGTGAGGAAGACAACCAGTGTGTACAACTGTTACCCACATGCCACCATTTCTAGTTTTAACATTATCAGGTGACAGACAGCACTTGCCTTGCTGGAGGTTGGAGGACAGGAGACCCACTGCGCAGGACCTTGTAGGCCATGCCAAGGAGGCCTCCAAGAAGCGTGGGCCATGCCTTTTAGGAAAAGGGTGGCATGGAGGACATGCTTGGTTGCATTCTAAAAAAATCATTCCATCAACCATATGGGAGACAAATTGGAGGAGGCAAGACCAAAGGCAAAGAGGTCTCTTAGGAGGTTGTTTAGAAGTCCAGGATATCAGCTATCACTTTAATTCCAGCAGTGTTCACATGCCTGACCCACACCTACGGGCATCTCCAGACCACAGGCTCTCACCTAGGTCGTGCAATTTCCCCAAACTCTTTCTAAAATGGCACCTCTCATAATCTATCGAAACAATGGCAGATGGAAAGTGAGATTTAAAGAAACAGCCTTGTATCTGCTAGTCTAGAAAAAAAGTAAATTATATGAAGCATGGATGCTTTAGTTATTTGTGATTCAGACATCACATGTGACTCTTCTTGTCACTTACCTGGAGCCAACCACAGCATCACAGTCCAGACAAGAGATGCCAGTGGTGTACGAGCCAGGTGAGTGCTGGTGGAAAGGGAAATGAGGAAACAGATACGCGACAAGCTCAGGAAGGAGAGCCAAAGCCCTCAAGTCCTCCCGGTTTTGCCAACCAGCCCCTCAATTGCATCTGCAACTTGCTGGTGTCCTGTCTGTGGCCTGGCTGCCAGGGACCAGCAGGAGACAGATTTCAGATGGACTCCAGCCTTCACAGTGTCAATCATAGGTCCAACCAGGTGAGAGGCTAATTCTGGAAGAAGTCAGCATGCCAACAATGGAGATATGTCTAATGGGCACGTGGAAGTTTTGAGGTGCATGAGAAGGAGGCGCTGAGGACACCCTTGGGGCCATCTTACGCAGTATCTACGTTTCTCAGGGCTTGGAGTAACCAGCAGCTCTCAGGACATACTCAACCTGTGCCTAGTTCACTGAGCAGAAGCGGTCCATCAGCATCCTCGCCAGGTTGCCTTTATCCAGGGCTTCTGCCAAGCCAGATGGAAAGAGTCACTGGGCTTCTGCCTCTCAGTCTGTCTCAGCCTCTCTCTCTCTCTGTTTCTCCACAATATGCAGTCCCAGAACACAGAGACTTATTAGATTACAGGCTTCCTAATTAGATTTCCTTGAAGTTTTCTCTCTGAAGCATTTAGTACTCTGACTGTGAATTTACTGGAGTTTCCTTGTTTGTATGTTTTCTTATAAGACAGAGACATTGCATATTGCAGACCCTGGTCTGCACCTGTGAAAGGTATGGGATTAGGAAGTGGGCTGAGCCTCTCTTCTCTCCTCCTGTGACCTAGACAGGTGTGGCCAAGGCCACAACTGTGACCCCAGTACCTAAGGATAGACCACATGCATAAGTGTCTATGGGCCTGAACAGGATCCCAGTTCCTCCTCCAGCTACCCCATGTCACTCTTCTTGGCTGCAGTAGTGGAGATGAAAGCAGCTGTTCTTCTGACTCAAAGAGCTTATTTTCTTCTCCAAATAGCAAGTTGGGCCCTGATGCCATCTTAGGACTGCCCCTTACCTATTTCCTTCTGGGAGAGGTAATGCTCTTGTCCAAGAAAGGAGAAGGTTCTCAGGTAGGAGACAAAAGAAAGGATTTTTGATGACAGGAGCAAGTGACTACAGCATGGACAGCCATGCTATTCCAGAGTTGCGAGCATAGTCTATCGGGGTCACAGATGCTACCAGGCCCAAGACTACTGAAAATGAAGGTGTCACCCCATCGAGATGATAGAGCCTAGCTGGGGCCCCACAGATCTTACCCTCCCTTCCTCTTTGCTTCTGCCCAGCTCTTGCCCTGAATTTTGTGAGGGTTCTCCATTGGAAGATGCAGCAGCCCCACTGCAAAGAGAACTTTCTGCCATGGGTCTCATTGATTCACCAATCAATTGCCACTAGCCAGCACTGTCCCACCATGGAGGACGCTTTGCCCCTCAGAGCCCATGGCTGCCAGGCAACAGAATGGTCTCACTGTGACCAACAAAGCAACTGCAATTAATTTTCCACACTCAAAAAAGGAGATCTGAGTTTCAACCAGGCTAGGTCTCTGGGGAAAATGCACATATTTATCTTGCCCACCCAGAGGAAAAGCCAAATTCAAAGATGAATTAATAAATAAATAAAAGGATATAAATTAAATCCAAAGGAAGGAAGGAAGGAAAGACAAGACAAGACAGGACAAGAAAAATAAGGAAAGAAAAGAAAAGAAAGGAGGAAGAAAGGAAGGAAGGAAGGAAGAATAAATTTCTGAGAAGAATTATACATGTAGGTCTTTCTCCATCATTGAACCAGCCACTCCACAAACCTACCTGAGAACCTTCTAAATTTCCAAGTGCCTGAAAGAAAGATGAATGGTCTCCAGGAGGAAGAGCTCACATTTACTGAGCACCAATCATGTGCCAGACGCGGTTCTAAACATTTTGCATACAAGATTTCTTCAGCCCCATTTTACAAATGAGGAAACTGAGGATTGTAGAGGTTAAGTAGTCTGCCAAAGGTCACTCAACTGGTAAGGAGGAGAACTGAGATTTGGACTAGAACTTAAACTCTTAGCTGTTAAGCAATATCACCTTCAAATGGTGGGAGAGAGTTGTTTCAATCTGCTTGATACATCTCCAAATTCAAGGATAGGAAGGTGTTCTCTCCTATAAGCACATCTTAAAGTCCTTCCCCTGATCTGCATTAACCCATAAAACAACTCAGATCCATTTAGTTAATACCTCAATCTTGATATTAAAATACTTGTGACATTCAAACCCATATCCCCAGCCTGGCCCAGACAGTGTGTGTCAACCTTCCCCCACTCCCCCAACCCAATCCCTCCACAGGCCATGCAATGTTCACCCACTGATTGAAATAATGCAATTAGGGGATATAGAAAATCCATTCCACATGGTGCCATCTGCATTCTCTTCTGACAACTAATTTGATTGGTGTTCTGTAATCAATAAAGCACTCACACAGCAGCTGGATAATTCACTTCAATTTTTCCTACACCATTTATAAGTGAAAAACACTTCCTCTCCTGCTTCTTCCTGTGACCCAGGAAAACAAGCTCATGAAATGGCGAAGAACGTACCTAAAGCGAGTTGTGCTAGATCCACAAAGACAGTTCCCACTTATGGATGGGTGTTCTCAGCCGGAAGCAGTGGCACCCATCCTTCTATTTCCCAGCCTTACCCATTCTCTAGAGGCAGAAAGGAAGTGCAGTCTCAAGGAGATAGTTGGCCCCAAGTAGTCATCTGGGCAGAATCTGAATCCTGATATTTCCTCCACACAGGAGGATTTGAAGGTCAGTCTCTGGGTGAATGGATGGGTGGGCAGATGGGCAAGAAGGGCGGAAGGATGGATGAATGGATGGGTAGGCAAGTGTACATGCAGACATATGAAATGGCAAAAAAAGGGAAAAGAAAGTGTTGGTGAGAGGCAAAAAAGAAGAAGGGACTGGCACTACTGAAATGAATGGAAGACACCCCTCTATCAGTCCTATGTTGATGACACAGTCCTGGTCAACGGTGACCATGTACCTTAGGTCAGGTTCCCTAAAGGCAGGAACTAAGGCAGGGATTTGGGTTCATGTGATCTACCACGCCCATATTCTCAGGAATATTTAATAGACTCAACAACTATTATTGGGAGGAGTGAGGGAACAGGACAAGGTAGAGGAAGGAGCAAGCAAGGATGTGACTGCAGCTGGACACTGGCTTCAGTCTGACACTGTGGCATGCTCTGAAGCACATACTGCCCCCAAGAGGTCAATCTCACCTTGAAGCAAGTGGACTGGCCTTTTGGAACCCTTCATCTGTCAGTTACTGGCCCTAGAAGATGGAGAGGTGGCAAAACTTCCTGGGCAAGGTAGCTCCCATTTGGCAGAGGGCAGTTCCTAGAGACTCACAGCACACAGCAGCCAGGGGATGGTAGGAAAGGGAGTCAGGACAGGGCAGGAAAGGTAGGGCAGGGCAGGCAGGAAAGGGAGTCAGGCCACCAATAGCATCCACCACGTTGTGTAATAAACTAAAGGAGCCAGAGAGCCAGAAGAGACCTCAGAGCCCTACCACCCAGGGAGGAAAGGCTGAGGCTTAAACCATCACAATAAAACTCTGGTATCCACACCCCCTGCTCTGGTGTGATGGCCTAAGGCACTTCCTTTTTTCACAGGCCATTCTTTAAAGAGCTAACCCAGAATGGTACAAGGTGTCAGGGTGACCTATCTCTCAGGCCCCCTGACTGAAGGCAGATGTAATATGCGGTTTAGGAGATGTTTATATCTTTAAGAAGACATTCAGCACCACACTTCAAAACTCTGAGCTGACTTCTGACATCTTCGAAAGATCCTATCCCTCTCTGTCCCCTAGAGCCATCACCTCTCTAGGACAAACATCACCCACATCATGACAGACCACATTGCATGAACTTCTGTTTCTGAACCTTGTGGAAATAAAGTGAGAACATGGCATTTTTGGTCACATACTCTTCTTGCATGAGAGTCACTACATCAGTACCATGAACACCTACCGGTCAGTCCACATGGTGACAAAGCAGCTCACTAAATACAAATGCAATCATCCTGGTATTTGGTCCACATGACACCAAGAAGCCAGCACGGCTGCCCTGAGGGGTGCACTGAGCAGACCAATGATGAGCCAAGCACATCCAGTCACCATCAGAGGTGCCATCTCATGCCCCCAAACCCCAGTTCCCCAAAGCCTGACAGCTCACAGACACCAGCTGAGCACAAGAGACCAACCCAAGAGAAGAAAAAGTAATACTCCCAAAAAGAAAAGGAAAATGATATACGAGGCAACAAAAGCCATTTCTGAGGGTGGTGACAGAGATACCTACACAAATGGCGGGTAAGTGAAATCTCAGATGTAGCTGTTATCAAGCAAATACAAGTTGGCACGTACAGAGCAACAGACCCACCTATGTGGGCACATGCTGTGCTTAGATGATAAGAGCCTCTCAGTCCTCAAAAGGATGGCTCTAAGGAGACAGATGTGGAAAGGACATCATGATGGCTCACAGAGCTACTGAAAATTAAATTATCCCCTCCCCTGGGGATGGAGGGTGTGAGAGGGGGGTTGGCTTTTCCACTCAGACACTGTGAACTAGAGGCCTGTATAGGCTGCAGTGTCCCTGGAGGAACAACGTACACACTGGGATGGTGGATGGGGGTGTCCAGGTGGAGTGCTTCCTACATGATGACAGGAGTGTCCACAAGCTCAGAAGTGATGCATCTCAGGTAGATCTGCCATCATCCCACTGGAAATTCATCCCTGGAGGTGACTTGTTTGCTGCTTTTCGATTCTCTGAGATTAGCAAAGAAAATATTTGAGTATTCTTTTTACTTGGGAGAAAAACAAGAGCCTATTAAAGGAATTATCTCTCCCGACAAGAAGTAAACAAGGGGGTAAAACTGCTCCTGCCTCCCAGGAGCAAAAAAATCCAAGTCCAGCTCAGACTCAGGCAGCCCTGGGCTTCTGAGGTGAATGACCAGAGAAACCATGGAGTCTAAGCCCTCATTTTTACAAGGGAGGTGCCTGAACTCAGGGGAGGCAGAAAGCCAAGGTCTTAGGGCAGTTTAGTGGCAAGAGCAGGCCTGGAACACAGGAATCTGAAGAACACATCTCCAGAAAGGCCAGAGGGTCCAGAGAAAGATTCAAACGTTTGTTAGTAGGGAACGCTTACCTCGCAATATTTAGAACATAGTACTTCTGGCACACTGCCTTCAAATGTATAGAATTTGGTGTCACAGACCTGAATTCAAATGCTGTCTCGATGACTTACTGTCTTTGTGACCTTGGGCAAGTCATTTCACTTCTCTGTTCTTTGGTTTCCCCACCTGTACAAAGATGGATGACAATGTATGATCACAATGTTTGCGTAAGGGTTAAGTAATACAATTCATGTGAAGTGCTTAGCATATTATAGTCTTTTAGATCTAATGGTAAATTCCTCAATCAATGGTAGCTGACATTTATGAATCTAAGTTGTTATAATTATCTGTAAACAGAAAGCAGTGGGCAAAGATATGGGTAAATGCAAGTCATGTTCTTTGTGAAAGTGTAGTAAATATTTGTTGTTTGCCTTCCTGGATCTATGCCTGCTCAACAGCTCCTCATTTCCATTTGGTTCTCCCCAAAGCTGACTGTGAGCTCCTTCTGTCCACCAGTGGTTAGTTCAGGAGTGATCGCGTGAGCCCAGCCAGTCCAATCAGGGTAAATCTCAGAGACTGTGGGAAAGTTGAGGCAAAGATGTTTCTACTTCCTGCTAGACAAGAAGAATGAGAAAGCCTACAGCCCAAGGGGAGGCTGGCAGCCAGCTTGGGCTCATCTAGGAAGCCAGCCAAAAGGCAGCACAGAGCAATGGAAAGACATCGTGTCCTTGGTGACATCACTGAGTTCCTGGATAATCCTCACCTAAGCTTACATCTGGCCTTTTCTGTTAACTGAACCAGCACATTTCTTTCATGGTTTAAGCCAGTTTGATTTCCTGTTCCATTCTTCCTTCCTTCCTTCCTTCCTTCCTTCCTTCCTTCCTTCCTTCCTTCCTTCTTTTGTCACTTGTAATACATGTATTTACAATCATTATAACAATATTAAATGTCAAAGCCTCATCTTGCCCTTTTCTATATTGGAACTTTCCTAAACATAGTTGGAACTACCGTCTTAAGAACAAACGGCATGGGGTCTCAAGGTTCCTCTAAGATCCCCATTGGGATCATGATTCTATGGTTTCTAGCCCTGTGTCAGTGGGACAAGCCCTGCTCCCGCTGTGTGACAAGTGCCTCATATAATTCAGGCTTTGCTCTTCTCAAGCCCGTGGCCCCTGCTGTGCTGGAAGGTGCTACAGAGGAGGCTGTCTCCAGGCACCTAGACATCCCTCTGCAGGTCCTGCTCTGGTGTGGAGCTTGCGGGTAACTGACACTGCTGTGTCATTTACAGAGGCAGCTGTAACTGAGCCCAGCTCTTTGCTCCAACGGAAATCTAAGCCCTGTCTCCTCACCCCTCTTCCCTGGGAACTCAACATTACACTGCCAGGGACAAAAAGCCATATTATCAGCTTTATAAATTTTCCTCCATCTGTTTCCCCTTTTCTATTTGGGCTGAATGCAAGCATACAACCAACTGGGCATAGGTTGGATCAAGATGTACCCTTTCCACTCATTGAAATGTCGATGGATGTGGAAACTCTGAACAATTCTCCCTGTGGATTTTAAAGATTCCACTTGGGTTTCCATGGTAATTTTACCAAGCTGGCACTCAATAAGTGTTTGTTAAATTGCACTTATTGAAGGGTAAAGTGAATTGGAGATTCCCATACCTGGACTGAATCACCATAGAAAAGTCCATGGCCGGGCAAAGGGACAAGCTGGGAGTCGGAGAAAGGGAAATTCTGCTAGCAAGGGGGTCATGGCTCTTTATTTTCAGGAATGAGGACACAGCCCTGGCCTTCTTCCCCATCTATCCGTACCAGGAAGATGACATTCTGTAAGAAACCTGGGTGGCTTAGGTAAGAAATAAAAACTCAATTTTAAAAAGAGAAACTCACTTCTGGCCCATTCCACCAGGACCAGCAAGGTTTCCAGACGGGGAGATTTGTTCCTCGGTGCAGGCAAAGCCTCCCGCGCGAGTACCCCGAGGGCCCTCTATGGATCTTGCTTCCGTTTCGGCTGGATGATCCTCAAGCTTTGGCTTTATTGGAAAATGTTTTAGACCCAGATTAGAATTTAACAGGCAAAATTGCTGAATAAGAGCAAAAAGTGAAAAGTCACCAGCCCCAACAGGGAATCAATAGCACTCGAGTCGATAAGCACAGAAGAAGACGAGCCATGGAGGCTCTTGGGGGAGCAGGAGGAGTGGTTAACATTTTAAAATCCATGTATAGTATATACATGTTCCTTTAGCCAGAGATCTGAACAAACATAAATGCCACCTTCCCCGAGCAAGCTGAGCCCGTGGCAGCTGGGCTGCATTGCAAATAAGCCATATCCTTGGCAGAGCTGCGAAATTGAACACAGATTCCAAGGTGTCCTGCCCTTTGACCTGTCAGACTCATCAGACTCATCCACAAAAACGTTGCTCACGGCCAAAGCTGCCTGGCAAATTCATCCACAAACCAACTCTCATTCCGTTTGCTAAAACTTCCACTTGTCAGCTTTGTTAAAACTGCCAACTGTCATTTTGTCAATAGGTACAACCCATTTCTGAGGTCGGATCGATTCCAGAACAAAGTTTTGATTGACAACATTACCCCTGAGGGGTTCCAGGAGCTTTTCCTTTTGCATCCCCCTCACGTTAATGACAAACAAGTGCCCCATGATAGATACTCCTGCAATTAATATTGAAGGGACAGTTAATGATTTCAAGGCACTGCTGTACAAGCCTCATATTTCAAATTTAAAACTCTCCTTTCAAAGTAGGATTATTTTTCAAAGCCTAGAAATGAATGCTAATATATTAGGCAAAACAAGTTTTTTAACATCTCAAAAAATAAAGCAGAGAAAATTAATAGTAAAGACTCAACTCAGTTGAGATAACACCATTATCCTTGAAACACTTGCAACGAGGCTTTGTATACAAGGCCTATCTTGTCACTCCTTGTCTCAAAGGATGAGATTTACACATCATGGATTCAGAAATGTACCATATTTATACCATTCTGAAGAGCACATTAGTTAGTTAAGCATGTATGTGGTTCATGTTCTCCCTCTTTTTCGGTCCACTGGAGATTATAAATGCAAGTTCATTAACCTATATGGCTCTGTCCTTCTTTCAGACAGACATGTGCAGACAGCTATTCATATATTTCTTATAAGGAAAATTAGAAACTTACAAAGCAAAAAATATGCATTTAGCATCTGAATCATCAAATCAGTTTTGGCTCCTGGATCTGGAGAAATTGCTTTCCAAATATAGTGACATTTTTCCCCAGGCAATAATTCTGGCCCAAAAAGCCCAACAAACTGCTAGCAATGACCAAATGTAACACCAATTGCAAGCTAAATGAGCTAGAACCAGCGTAGAAAGAAAACTGGTATTGGAAAAAGACATTGACAATATACAAAGAGCTGTGTTCTGTTTTCACCAAGAGAAAAGAAATCAAATAGACATTTAGGTAATAAAATGACAAAACTAGGCACTGAAAATAATAATGGAGGATCACTGCCAACTTCTAAACTGCCTCATCCAGCTATAAGAATATGGAGCAGATGAAAAAAGCTCCTGCTCCAGGCTTCCTGAGGGACATGGAGGAAATGCTCCAGTAACTCCTCCTGGGCACCAGGGGCGCTGTGAGGATAGATAAGAAACTTCTCTTTGATAGGAAAGCACCCAGCTGAGAGGCCATGGCTGCACCATGTCATGCTCTCGCTTCCTGTTTTTTATATCGCCTAATGTGGACCTTCTCCCACAGGTCTTCTCTGGGCTGGGGCCTCCTGCCTTCTGCAGCAGTGGAAGCAGAAAAAGCAGGGCTTCAAATTCAGGGGCACGGGGGTAGGCCAATGCACTAAATTTGCCACCCTCGTTGCTCTATAAATTCAGGGGCACGGGGGTAGGCCAATGCACTAAATTTGCCACCCTCGTTGCTCTATAAAAACATAATGTTTCCCCTTCTCACCTTTCTCAAGCTAGCTATGGTAAGCTCATGGAGGCTAAAGGACTATCCCAGAGAACCCAAACCCAATGATTCTATCAGAGCTGTGGCACCTGGTCATTTAGCGACCCTTTTTTTGCAATGTTAATCAATCCTGATTGCAAATCCCACAGCACAAAGCAACCACCATTAGCAACAACCTCTCATTTGTGCAGAGACCTCTGGTTCTCCCAGAGCTATGCTTACAATAAATTGCCTCAACCCGCCCACCCCGGCCAGATGTATGAGTCCAACATGAGCGTCTCATGCTCCATTATCACCAATTAATAAAACAGGTTAAGGGAGAATATAAACCAAGATAGATTATATAATCAGGCTGTAATAGGATCTAGTGATTAGAGAATGAATCTGGGTTAATTTTCTTTTTGTTTTTATTAATACCTAAAGAGCCACTGGGAAACTTCTATGTGTCCTTGACTGTCTCCTCCCCCTTCTTCCTGGTCTCAGACCTTGTCTGGATCCTAGGGGAAGCCAGGAGTAGGGCTAGTGTTGGACTGAAGCCAGAGAATGGCTGAATTGGTGGGTACTGGAGGGGAGTCCCAAGGGTGGTTAAATGGCTGAGGTATTCAGTTTTGAACCCCTAAACCCTGCCTCCGACAAACTACTCCCTGCTCCTGTGGAGTCTATGGGAAGAATTTATGCATAGAAGGCAAAAGGAAGTTTCTAAATTGATAAGTGGGGATTCACATCCCCTCCCCATGGGCTGCTCAGGTTATTAAGCAGACTGACTAGGTGGAGAGAGCCTTTGCTCTGGGCTGAAGGCAGCAGAGTCAGCCAAAAGATTTTCTCCCTAAATATAGACAAACCCAACCTCATGGCCTAGTCAAGCCTTCTGAAGGTGGGGTTGTAGCCCCAGGCCCTGCCTATTCAACCATATGGGGAAAGGCAGAGGAGGCAGGGGAGAAAGAGTTAGGACCATGGGTGACAGATTTTTCAAGAGCAGCTCTCTTACAGTCAGAACTGGAGATGCAAACTTGGGGCCACAGTCCGGAGCAGATGCAGGGGAGGAACAGATTAAGCCTTTCAAGGATAGTATGTTTGGTGCCAGGACCAGCAGGGCACAAGGAGATGGAGGTTGGAAGTAGAGGAATCTTTCTGGGAATGGGTTGGTTATAGTAGATAATGGGTCAGAGGAGCTGATTTCGATCAGTCAGCCAGCACTCTCGGGCAGAGGCTGTCAGCTGGGCTCCAGACCTCTTAAGGAATACAATGATACATGAACTACAGAGGAGTTGCACTGGGAACCAGGTGCGGGGACATGTTGGGGGCAGTGGCAAACAAGTAGCCAAAGTGCATGGAGTTAAGGCATGGTTGCTCTTTCCTGAAAGTATTAGCAAAGTGCAGACTTCTGAGTGACCAGGTCCTGCTCTGAGACCAGCTTGAGGATTCCCAGCCAGTGCCACCACCAGTCTATTCTTTTGTATGAATCAGAGAATGTGCCCTGCTGGGCAGACACAGCCCCAAGAGCACACAGATTCGGTGTCACAGTGCAGACTGGCTTTCAGCCTCCATTTATTCCCTTAGCTGACACCTTTATGCAGTGCCCAACCTGCTCAAATGTCTGGTTGTACAGTGAAATAATGGCCACAGGCTGAAAGAAAGGGCTGAAGTCTACCTACGTGACGCCGACACCTAATGACGTGTTCATATTTTCCCTTTCCGAAGCTTCCTCCTATCTCCCATGGAATCACTGGCATGAAGCAGGAATCACTGGCATATTTAATGAGTGAGGGGACAGAGCTGGGAACCAGCTTTGTAGGATGTATCTAACAGGTCAGCTCTTCCCTCCCACAATCCTATCCCCCCTTCTCAGCCTGCTGCTAGGTGAAAATATCAAAAGGAGAAACATCATGTTGTCACTAAATCACCCTGAGGCTTAGAAATGACTTGAGTAGGGTTTAGGGCAGACATACTTAAGCCTGGTATTATAACAGCTCAAGAGACATGATGAAAATCTCTTAACAAAGTTTATTTAATGCACCTCCTTCTTAAGTTAAATGTGTTCTGCAGAGGGAAATGGATCACAAAATCCTCTTCTCCCCGGGGTTCCAAATCCAGATCCACAGGGACTCACTCCACCACGGGTGAGCCGACTAAAGACTATGGGAGTGGGGGAGCACAAAGAGGGGAGCTGGAAACACATTCTGAACCAAGAAACAAGCTGAAGCCAGGTGAGTTTTTCACAAAGCAGTGCCAGGAGAGAACAGTACTGGGAAGATACAGGACCCAGAGGGATCCTAAGAAATCCCCTTTTCTGGTAGGCTCCTGACCTACTAATTACCTAAAAAATGCAGGGCAGATGTCTGTTCCACCAATTAATTATTCAGAAAAGCCTAAAGCAGTGGGGAATTAAAGCAAAAGTTGGTAGAAGATGCTTTTTTGGAGACTCATAGCACACTTTCTGTGCCCGCTTCTCACGGCTCCAGTCTCTGGGGATGTCTGCCTTTTCATGAGGTGAAAAGGAGTTTCTGAGTCCAGCTTTCCCTCCGTCCCATCACAGCCCAGGCCTCCAATGTGTAGGGACAAGGGGGCTTCGGTAGGAGCAGGAGTGTCATGGGTGAGGGCAGCTGAGCCTTTCAGGATCACAGGCTCTGGATTGTGGCCTGGTAGGTGGGAGAATGAGTCTCTAGAATGGGAGCGAGAACCCAAGGAGCCTGACTGCTTCCCTGTCCCTGGCTCCTGTCGTGCCAACAGGCCTTTGTGATTCTTCTATGAAAATATCCCCAAGGCATTGGGCCCAGGGCCCAGCACACAGCGAGCCTCTGTAATGGTAGCCTTGCTGTTAGTCCTTGTCTCTGGGACCCCTCCCTCCACAGCCACAGGGCCAAGGCAGAAGGTATGTCTTCCCTCTGCTTGCACCCGTGACCAGGGAGTAATCTATCTCAGCCAAGGTCAGAAGACCATGGCCTTGAGAACTGATCCACAGCCCTCTCCCTGCCCGCAGAACAGCCCTCTCCACCCAGGTCCCCAACTGACCACTCCACTTTCTCTGTAGACAACAGTGTAGATGTCTTCATTCTTCCTATCCCCCTAACTCCTCACTTACCAAGACTCATTCGATCCTTCACCTCCCTATGTGCATGTCTACATAAAGCTGCTTCTGTCCCAACTCCCCTCAGCCCTCAGGGATCTCCCTCCCTGGGAGCCCCTACCTGCCATTCATGCCTGTCCCAGAGACCCTCACCCAAAAGCTCTGTCTCCTCAGACACCAAGAAGGCCCCAGGAAGCAGGACTCAGGCCTTTGCTTCTCACTGAGACTTCTGCAGGCCCTTCAGGCTACGAATAAGACACTCTGGAAGAATTCCATCTCGCAGAAGGCAGTACACGTTCATCAAAATCAACACATAGTGTATTTCAGAACCATTTGTCATTCTAGTGGCCTAGTTATCAACATCCCATCTTGTAAATATATTCCTCCGGGAGTAAGAACTGTTTCTTTTTGTTATCTAAAGAAATCGTGAAATACTAGTGTTCAATGGAACAGTTGTCAAATCTGGCTTTGGAGTGCCCCATATCGTAGAAATTAAACGTTTTCTTCATCTAGCCATATTGAACAGCCGAGATTGTCTCGGCCGGTCATTAGAGAGACAGATGCTCCCACGTTCCACGGGGCGGCTGCAGTGTGAGGTGCAAACTCCGGTGGCAGATGGGAGGGGAGGGGGGCGAGGATAATCATAAACAAACTGGAATTACTGACTGTCTGAGTACTGCCGGGCCAAATAGACTGTGCCTAGAATAAATAGCCCTTTTACAAAACGCTTCTGGGACACACGACAGCCATTTCTTCCTTCTCCACCCAAAGCTATCTGCGAAAAGAACACAGATCAACTGTTTCTGTGAAAGCTTGGAGGCGTAGATGCGTTTTAGAATCTTTATCTCACAGTTTAATGGGTCAGTTGCTAATGGAGTCAAACAAAGGAAAACTCACAGGTGGGTCAGCAAAGCTGGACTTCCTCAAGTCCCTGCTGCTAATGGGGGCTGGGTTTCCGGGGAGGCAGAGGCTGCCAGAACACTGGCTGTGGGCCCTCGTGCAAGTCCCACCCTCCCAGGCACACTGCTGCAACAGCTGGCCACTGAGACGCTAAGCCAAAGGGAAGCCCACGTGGTTCCCAGAGAGGATAACAAAGAAGGCAGACTGGCAAAGAGGCCCTGGGGCTTGCCTTTGCCCAACCTGCTAAAAATACTCTATCAGAACAGGGTCCTTGGCTGTGGGGTCTCATCTGTGGTGGAATATTAAAAATGGGAGTATCTCCAGCTTCAAAGAGCAAAGTCATCACCTTATGATTGACACGGCATCCAGGTGGGCCCCCAGCCAGACTACCAGAAGCAGAAGCAAGGGCCCTCCAGCAGACCCTAGGAGTTTTCCCAGTAACCTTCCAGCCACATCCCTCTCTTATAACAGACTTCCTTTCTTAGCATTCGTGGAAACCATCTGAAGTGCAGAGTTTTGAAAGTTCCCTTCCCTTGCATATGTAATTGTGACCATTTGTCACTGCTCAGGGGTCGTGGGGGACAGTGGAATTTGAGAGTCAGTGCTGCCAACACAGATGCCCCCGAATTCCACATGGTGAAAAGCCACTCCAGCCTGTTACCAGCCAGTCAGCTTTCTCTTTGTTTAATTAGGTCAAGTGTGTAGTCATTTTTTTCATGCTCTAAACTCCACATTCCCTTTCTTTGTGCAAATGTGGGCTTTCAGGAAAGAAAGAAAAAACAAGACCTCTTTCTCATTCTCATACTATTGCGACTGTATGATGGTTGTTATGAAATAATCCTTTAAAGGAAACTGCACCAGAATGAACCAGCATTTCTTATATAATAGAAAAAGTAAACATGTTATAATGACATGAAGAAGAAGCCTTCTTCTCAGTCATTTCGGGACCTGAAGTACCTCAGTGCATTATGCACAATGGAGATCAAAAAGGTAACTGATGTGTGCTTCAGGCCCGCAAACGAAAGAGACAGTCTTTTCCTTTGCTCCCTGCTCAGTGTCCCACAAATGGGACAGAAGTCTAGAGGGCCCACTCAGCTCCTTCTGAAAGGGAAATTAGACCTTACCAAGAGACACGAAGACCCAAGATTGGCATGTGGCAATTGGCAGACGTGGTCACTTCTAGCCAGTGCTTTAACAGTCCCTAAACTTGGGGCACTTTCTCCCAACTTCCCTGCAATAAAGAAAATCCAAGAGTCCCGAGTTGGAAGACTCACATTGCCTGGATTCCCCTCAACAAACTGGCCAATTGTTGAGCTGGAGAAGATTCAAAGACACTTGCTCAGGCAGCTGAGCTAAACCGAGTAGTGATCACTACCAGAGGTTGGTCCAGAGGGGCTGGAAACCTGGACCCTAGCCAAGTGTGTCACCCAATAGCTACTTGATCCTGGGCTATTTCTTTTCTCCTCTAAGCCCATGTTTCCACGTGTGTGTGTGTGTGTGTGTGTGTGTGTGTGTTGACAGGGAGGGTCTGGACCAGACATTCTATGATCATAACCAACCCTGTCCCCCAAATAACCTCCAGCAGTGAGTGGGTATCTGCTGAGCACACAAGTACAGTGAAAGATATACAGTATAACCCAGCAGTTTAAAGTGTGGACTTTGGCTTTAGACAAAGCTAGGTTCAAATCTCAGTTATGACCCTTAACTTCACTAAGCTACAGCTTCCGCCCCTGGGAAATGGGCTGAGAAAGAAGAATTCAGTGAGGTCATTTCCGTAAAGCGTTAGCACAGTGATGCACAGTGCACACTCGATGCTGGGAGCTGTCATGGAGCTAAGGCCAGAAGTCCCACCACTTACAGTGTCCCTGTGGATATCCCGACCTCACCACGTGCTGCCAACAAAAAAACCGATTTACACACAGCACACAGAGCGATCAGAAACAGACTGGAGAACGAGACTTAGAATACAATCATCCAGTCCTAGACAAAAGAGCAAACCTGAACCCTCTCACAGAATCATCTCATAATTTTATAATAAATTATTAAAGAAATAAATATAAACTATTGATCTTTGATCCTGGTCATAATGAATTTTATTAGAAGAAATAATATCCTCAAAATAGAACTGATAATGATTAGAATTTCACACTGTACTATTTGTTAGAGTTATATATATATATATATATAAAATTGTCTTGATAAAATTTAGGTCTGCAAATATTTGTCCAAGAAAATTGGATTTGATAGGAACAATGGACACAAAAGAAAATTTGCAGTGTCAGACGTTATAATGGATACAATTTGATAGATATATTAAATTCTTCCTGTATGATTTATACTAAATAGAATTAAATTCTTTGAAAATAATTTTAGTACCATTAAAATAAAAGAAAAAAGCAATAAGCTTACTAGACAGGACAGTAAACTGACCAAAGCATTAAACCAGCTTAATGTGCTCACTCCAGAAAATTTATTACATTTGCATTCATAAACAGGGAGAGGGTCCTTGGATCATAGTCAAAACACCCATGTGAACAGCCAGGCCCACACTCTAGGGACAAAATGCCCAGCATCCACTAGAGAGCAGTATCCTAAACCCAGTGGAACATAGGCACAGGCATGGACACAGCACGGTTGATTCTGCTCCAGAGCCTACCATTTAAGAGAGCCATGCTGGAGCACCATCCACTTTTCCATCCATCTCTCACCTTTCCCCCACCCTCCCAACTAGGTGACTTCTCCAGACTGGGTTCCTTCACTTACACCATACCCCTTCCTGGAAGGCATTCCTGCTTCCTTCAAGACTCAGGTCCAGCTCCATCTCATTGTCTCCCATGTGTTCTTCATGCCCCTGAAACTCAAACTTTGTCCTTCCTCATCACCCTCTTGGCAAAGTCATCAGTGACCTCTATGTCGCCAAATCCAATGGAAACTCTCAGATTGCCTTCTCGGCTCATCACTCCATCCTCCTGGTAACCACTTCTTCCCAAGTTTCCGTGACTCCTTAGGCACTGAAGCTCCTTTTGGCCAAGGGCAATTCCCTGAAAGGGATTCAGCCATGAGCCATTGTCAGCCTGCACCCAAGCCAGCTAGGGGAACAAGGGCTTCCTTCCTGACAGAGGGACCAGGGCAGTGTCCACCACAGGCCTCAAACTCAGCAGGCCCAAATCCAAACTTGTTGGCCCTGACCATTCTACTTCCAAAATATTTCCTGATTGTCACTGCCCTAGTTGAAGTTCACCTCCTGACCATATTTAAGGCCTCTGCCCATGTCATTTCTGCTAACCTTCCATTAGGCAAAGCAAGTCACATGATGAATGTGCCTCCTCCTTCTTGGTCTGCTTGGCCTACTCCAGCTCATCCTTCACACTGTCACCAGTCAGCTAGCTTTTCAAAAATAGATTAGATTATGTTATCCCATGAAAGAAGAAGGAAGGAAGGAAGGAAGGAAGGAAGGAAGGAAGAAGAAGGAAGGAAGGGAAGGAAGGAAAAGGAAGGAGAAGGAAGGAAGGAAGGAAGAAGAGGGAATAGAGAGGAGAGAGGGAGGAAAAGAATAAGGGAAGGAAGGAAGAATGAAGGAAGGAAGGAAGGAAGGAAGGAAGGAAGGAAGGAAGGAAGGAAGGAAGAAGGAAGGAAGGAAGGAAGGAAAGGAAAGAAGGAAGGAAGGAAGGAGCTGAAGGTAGCAGAAGGCAGACAGGCAGGCAGGCAGGCCCCATAATGTCTTGAATCAGGTTCTAATTCTTTAGCAAATGTGATGGTGATCAAGGGGAACACCCTTCCTCAGGCAGCCAGCTTGAGTCATAGCCCCAAAAAGTCCTCCTGGCTTTATCCATACTTCTCATAGAGAAGATTTGGTGCATTCAACATTACTTCCACGTGTATATGTAATTGACAAAGAAGGAAAGCTAAAAGGGTCTTAAGCTTATGCCACCAATGAGAAGCAAAAATATGGCCAATAGCCCATCATGAACAGAGGAGAATTGATTGCTACCATTCCCTGAAACACTACATTATTGAGTAGAACACTACAAGATGCAAACAAGAGCAGGACAGCACATCTGTGTGCTGTGACATGGGAGAAAGCCCCTCACATATCCCACTATATACCAGCAAATTGTCACAGTATCTCAACTTCCAGGAATTTTTCTGTAATCTTCAAGGTTTGAAGTTTGTTAAAACACAATGAAATACAAATGCTTAAAAAATTACCACAAACTCAGTGATTTAAATAACACAAATTTATTCTATTAACAGTTCTGGAAGTCAGGAGGTCTGAATAAATGCATATCACGGTGCTAAAATCAAGGTATCAGCAGGACTGGTTACTACTGTAGGCTCCAGGAGAGAATTGGTTTCCTTGCCAGCTCCTAGAATTGGCCTGCATTCCTTGGCTAGTGGCCCCTTCTTCTACCTTCAAAGCCAGTGGCGCAGCCACTTCTCTCTCTAGCTCTGCTTCCTCATCACATGGCCTGCTCTGACTCTTCCTGCCTCCCTCTTATAAAGGCTCCTATGATTATGACTGGCTTACCCAGATAATCCAGAACATCTCCCCATCTCAAGATCCTTAACTTAATCTCATGTGCAAAGTCCCCTTTCTATGTAATGTAGCATATTTACAAACTCCAGGAGTTAGGACAAGGACAACTTTGGCAGGCCATCATTCAGCTTACCACAGTCTCTGAGAAAGACAGTTGCTAATGCTTGAGGCCAAACCCCTACTCTCTAATCTTTGTGATGCTTTTCGTAAGCTTTAGTCAGTAATAATTTGGCTGCTCACTTCCTCCCCCTCCCACTATGCGCTGAGTGTACATTCCATTGCTGTTGAGCTTGGTCACGTGACTGGTGTTGCCCAGTGGAAGGTTAGCAGAAGTGCTATGGGCAGAGACCTCAAATACATGTACGTGCTTTAGCTTGGCTCATGTGTCTGGTAATTCACTAGTTAGCTGCTACCCCTTGAGACTGGGCCCCGAAAGCATCACATATGGAACATATCTGAATTCAATCTGGAGCCCAAGTGCCCCACCCCCACCCAACCATATACAGCCTATGTGAACTGAACCACATTCAACATGAAGATGCTTAAGCCTGAGAGTGTTTGCTGTTGCCGAGCACTGAGTTTGAAGAAGGTTTGTTATGAAGCTTTACTGTGGTAATAGATGACTGATACAAAGCCCCAATCTTCCCCACTTTTCCTTATCCATATTGAGGTGTCATCGGTACAGAAGCATCTACACATAGGATGAATATGCTAATAAGGATTGTGAGTGCCTGCCACAAATGAGAATTTGAATACAAGAAAGAGCCTATCGCCTACAGCACAGACCAGTAAGAGGTGAGGGCCACCACTCCTTGGGAATGAAAAGTCGAACTCTCACTGGTGCATCATCAAACCCACAACACATCCACCAAGGAAATGCAAACATCCCACCACTTCCCACAAGTGGGACCTCTATTCAGCGCTGAACTGTGATTACAGGTCTTTATTCCTGGAGATGGAGGACTGTCACTGGTCCTGGGACAACATCAGCAGAAATGAACCTGCCCCGCTAGCTCCTAAACCCTAGATACCCTCATTATCTGCCCCACCTACTCTTTGGGCTCAGACAGGGCCCTGAACCCAAAGCAGCAAAACACAAATACCCCTTTCATCAGACCCTCATGTCCTCTCCTCCCCTCCCATCTGCCCCTCACACACACTCTAGACTCCACCCCACATCTCAGCACACCTCAAATCTGGGCACACATCCCTCTCTAAAATGCTTACTGAGCTAACTGAGCCCCAGAGGCCTGCCTTCAGGAAGCACTCAGAATGGTGGAAAGGACGGCTGGGGTACCCGAAGCCTTCCCTGAGTTGAAGGAACTGGTAAACACAGAGCTTGGAGTGCAAGGCAGCACAGACCTCGGAGAGAGACATGCAAGGCTCTAGTTGACTCAAGGAAGCATCATTTGCATGACTTTCACATAAATTTGAATGTTGAAGTCAAGAGGTGGGAACTCCACATGTGTGCAGTATAAAAGGAAGCTAACTAATTTGTAGAGCTTACAAGAGATTTCAAATCCAAGGGCTTGACACATCAGAAAGGCCATCAGATCTCACTGCTCTGGAATGAGGGCGGCCTGAAGCCCTGTCAGAGCTGGTAAAACAATTCATCAGATGTATTGTATGCACGTCCTCTTAACACACAGTTTGGGTACTCTGAGTGAGGAAGTCAATATAGGCAATGTTCAGTTTTATTTCCTCCTTTGATTATTAGTAAAACAACAATGGCAAATATTTGACATGTTTGCCATGTATCAGGCATTCACTGAACACTTTACACTGATTATCTGATTTTATCCTCATAACTCCCCTCCACTGAGGCATGTACTATTATTATCCTCATTTTATAGACAGGGCAGCTAAGATTCAAAGAATTTAACTCAGGTAGTTTGAAAACCAATGTAATATCGAGTTCATCAAGTTTTAGTTACTCTTATAGTCGTATTATCAACAATCAATCAGAAAGTATAAAGTAAAAACAGATCTCATTGACGATATCAACAAAAAATATAAAATATCCCCAAAATAAACATAAGAATAAAAGGAGGGCAGGACCTAAACAAATAAAACAATCAAATTTACTACAAAGTGTAAAAGAAGACTTAAACTCACATTCCTAGATCAAAAGAAGCAATACTCTCTCTAAGTAAAAGTAAAGACGTTACTTCTCCTCTAAATAATTATAAATTCAAAGCAGATTCGAGGAAAATCCCAAGAGAAATGTGCAACATATAACCTGTAAATAATTGATATTCTTAATGTATAAAAGGCTCTTATGGATCAATAAAGAAAAGACTCTGCATTAGTTATCTATTGCTGCATAACAAATTACCCCCAAACTCAGAAGCTTGACACAAGAATAAACATTTATTATCTCACACAGTTCTAAGAATCAAAAATCTGGGAGCAGCTTATCTGGGTGGTTCTGGCTCGGGTCTCTCATGAGGCTGCAGTTAAGTGGCAGCCAGGCAATGATCATCTAAAGGCTTGGCTAGGGCTAGAGGGTCCACCTCCAAGGTGGCTCACTCACACAACTGACAAGTTGGTGCCACCTTTTAATAGGAGACCTCAATTCCTTTCCATAAGACTGCTCGAGTGTCCTCACATAATGGCAGCTGACTTCCCCTAGAGCAGATGCCTCCAGAAGCTGCAATGTCTTTTCTGGTCTAGCCTTGGAAATTACACATTACCATTTCTGCCACATTCTGTTCTTTTTAAGTGAATCACTAAGTCCAGCCTGTAATCAATGGATGGAACTTAGACCCCACTTTTTGAAAAAAGAATGGCGAAGAGCATGCCAGCATAATTTCAAACCACCACACACTCCAATAGGAAAATGAGCCAAAGACATAACCAGGAAATCCAGTGAAGAATAACATGCATTTGAAAAAGCTGGAGCTTGCAGAGCCTCTACTTTCCAGGTATCACTGACTGGCCACTGACCTCCTCACCACTTCCTCTGCCTGGTAAATCGTGGCTTTCTGCTGGCTCCATGCCATCACACAGGGACATGGGACCTGAGGCTGCAGCACTGAGGCTGCAGCCCCAGCTGTGGAAAAGCATCAAGTCTGTGACTTGTCACCTGCCCTCAGGTGCCCAGACAGGACAATCTCCATTTCAGGGTGATGGGTGGAAGCTCTCTGCCTCTTGCTTCTCTCATGCACTCTACCTTTTTCCTAAAATCCATTGGGAAAAAACATCACAGGCTTGGGGCTTCAGAAAATAAAAGTCAACAAGTCGTGCAGGCAACTTCTGCTTGCCACCTGGCCATGCAGCTTCCCTGAGGCAACAAAGCCCCAAGCCTGCTACCTGCTTGAACAGGAAGAAGGGTGGGGTGGAGGAGGCAAGAAAAATGAATATCTCAAAGTACAGTTCAGCCCACAAGGCAATATGTGTTTGGCCATGACGGCTTGATGTGTTAGCAAACCAGAGCCATGGTGAGTGGTGCTGCATCCACTGACCTCCAGATTCGAGTCTCTCCGTAAAACAGCAGACAGCATGACCAGCTCCAGCCAGAGGAGTATGGAGGAGTGACCTTCAGGTTTGGCGTGATGTGGAAGCCCCTCACACACCGGCTTCAGCCTGTTAGAGCTGATCCATCATTGATCACTGCAGCAAATCAATGTGAGTGAGGTCCCTTCCACACTTCTGTACAAACTGACTTCATAATGAAATATGAGCTTGTGAAGTTTCTCATTTTGTACTATTCTGACATTTTTTGCAATATGATTAAAATATAATAAGATCAAATAGAAAATACTATTTGCTCAATCACCTCCAAACCTAACACAGTCAATAGTCCAATTCCGTCCAGGAAGAAAAGTCATTTTCCAAGACTCCATAAAGAAGCATACATTTAAATTTCATGTTCTCTGCTGTTACTGTGAAAAATTACATGTTTTAAATATAGGACAAATACGGGGCAGACCAATTCTTGTTATAATAAATTTTATTTCAACATTCTCAGTAAATAAAATCTCCAAGACCTAGCCAATGCATGTCTGCTTCAAGGTTCATTCAATAATACATAATTCCAGTCCAAATAATAATTTGCTCAATTTCTTTGAAATCTAATTCAAGCCCCATTTCCCCTGAGAAAGCCCAGTTCCCCAAAATCATTTCCTTCTTACAGACTTCTGAGAACATATACAGCCTTAAAGTGAACCCTGGAAGGTATGTCAGGTATGTGGGCCTTCTCTTCGCAGCTTGACAGAGCAGTTCTTCGAGGTCAAGGGATGCTCTCCTTCTTTAGCATCATCCTGCATGCCTGGATTCCTGGGTACCCAGCCCAGTGTTAAGCAGCCTGCAGGTGCTTGACAGATATTTCCTGATTGAAAGAGCCTGTAATGATGGCATTTAACCCATGGAAGCTTTCCTAGTCATCCATCTCCTGTGCTACCATTCAACATCATGCCATACTAGTGAAGACGTTATGTTGTCCTCTGAGATCTCAAGACACATCATAATTTTACACATTGTCAGCTGCATCTATTAATTTTCTTACTGTCAGAGACAGTAAGGAGACTTTGTGGAAACATCTGAGGATTCGTAAAACAGAAGCCTGTTTATTTGGCTTCCCCTGACATATGGGCTTAGGAACTGAGCAATTTTAAGTACCAGAGTGAACTCTAAGACATACGGATAATTGATTCTGGGATCTAAGAACACAACTTAAAAGAGATTATTTTCTAAATTCATTAGTAGTTTCCAACCCACAGATCATTTGAAAAACAAACCTAAATTTTTAGTTTAGATTCTTCAAGACCTAGACCATCTCCACCTCCAACAAACCACAGGCTAGACCAGCCTCTAGATCCCTCCAAAATGCAAAGAGGGGCTCTCCATGCTTTTAAAGTCTGTGATGACTAGATTGAGGAGATGCCTGGCACAGGTCAGCTTCTAGTATTTCAACCTCTGACGCAAAGCCTGAGTGTTCAAGTAAACTCTTAGCCCCAAATTCCCAATTCTACCTGCTTTTGGCTCTAGCCCTAGGACATAAAACTATAACACTGAATTATCAACTTCTAGGATTGAGAGGATTCTGAGAAACCAACATGCCCTGTGTGTCAATTAGAGAGTAATCAATGCAAGAATCAGAAAAGCCAACTCAAACTGACTTGAACACTAAAAGAAATTTATTGACTCATATCTCCAGAAAGTCAAGCTCCATTCCTTTGTGATCTGCTCTGCTGCCCTCCATACATTAATTTTGTCTTCAGATCAGTTTTCCTCATGGGCACAAAATGGCTGCCAATAGCAACCAGGACACCATGCTTCACTTTTCACATCCAGAGAGAAAGAGAGAGCCGTTTCTCAGACCACTGAACTAGGCTTTGTTCCAATTGGACCCTTTCTCCATCTATCCCTCCAAAAAAGGGAGAGTGAGCTTTCCCTGAGTGACTTAACTTAAGCTAAACAGGGCCTCTCAAATCATGAGGGTGCTAGACCTCGGGGAGTATGTAATCAATACTGGCAAGGCAACCACAATGTCCATCTCTTCCTGCTTCTGAACAGGATGTCACTACACCTCCAACCCAAAGAGATCGCATCCCATTCCTGACAGTTCTGCTCTCTCCCTTGAAAATGGCCTCAGGGTCCAGGAGCATGATTTGCCGTGCCATTCCAGAGTCTTAGAACGCTGAGAATCACTCATCTCTGGGATTCCTAGTCAAGAACTCTCCAGCTACTTTGGACATCAATTCCTCTATCTACTGGAACATGTCCACACCTCTGGGAGGGGTCACTGGCCACGTTTGCCTGTTCTGCTGTCAAGTATGGGCTAGGCCAGTCTGGCTCAGCTTAGCATCTTGAAATTAATTAAGTGATTCTTGTAACTGACTCTTATTCTCCAAAGAGGACCAAATCATCAGCTTAGGGCGCAGATGGAACCCTCTTTCCTCGACTTTCTTGAGCAATAATTCTCCTTGCACATTCACCTGAGTAACTGATGAGTCCCTGGTGACAGGACCACAGCCCTCTGAGCCTCCCTACATGCATCCCCAGGCTCCCACCAATTCTGGCTTCCCTCTGGTCCCTAGGCAGCCCTTGCTCACCAGGAGCATCTGCTTGACCAGCTGACCACAGGGTCTGACCACACTGACTCAGACCCCAGACAGGAAGGACTTATCCAGCACATGCAGCTGGGTTCCTATTTCCCCAGATACCTTCTGCCTTCTGTGTTTTATAGTTTATAAAACCCACTCACATCATCACCACCTGCCCCAGTTAACTCTGGGAAGAATAAAATGAGACACTGCTAACCCTTCTACAGAGAGAGAGATCGAAACCCAGAGGGGTAGCAGGTGATCCAAGGTGTGCCAGGAGCAGGTGTCAGGCCCCAAACCAGGCCCTCTGACCTCAGTCCAGTGCCTCTCTCACCTCAGCAGACTGCCCAGGGCAGCCTGAGGTAGCTGCCTCTCACTGCAGTCACCTTATAAGTGCTTTGCCCACCAGCATTCAGGGCTGGCCAGGGCCCAAACCCTTTGCAAGCTCAGAGGTAACTGCATATGGGGGGAAGAGGGAGGTGGAGGAAGGGAGGGCCTCAGAAGATTCAATTTGTCTTTCTTCTTACAGTCTTTGTTTTGGTTATTGCTTTGAGATTTCTTTTCCAGCAACCTGGGTCTTTGATTCATTCTTTGGATCTTTAGTGAATATGGCCTTTTCCTTCCTCCTCCATGCCCAGCTCCCCGCCCAGCCTTACTGGAAAACCAAAGTAGCCTCTTTTGTGGGGGATGGTGCAGGGAAGACTGCTCTGGGATCAGAGCAGCTCAGGTTCAACACCTGGTGCTGCCATTTTATTCATTCACTTATTGAATCATTCAACACACACATACACATTGAGCAATAACTATGCACTAGACTCTGCTCCAGGAGCTAGGTCCCAGCAGAGAACAAGCCAAAGGATTCACCTTTGTGGACCATCTCATCTCCAGGGACCACACCACAGGGGAGACTTTTTGGGGTCCCAAATCTAAAGAAAGCCATAGACTCTCTCCCCAAAAGAATGCACATAAACAAAGGTATATAAAACTGGATGCCTTTTCAGAGAACTAGTGGATCCCTCAAGCTCACAGGCGGACCTCTTGGGTCTGAGAACACCAGGTCAGGACCCTCCAAACAAAGAAAAGGCTGATGCAGGGCCCTGTTCAGTGGGTAGAGCTTGCTGAGGGGGTTGTTCAAACACCACCATGATCTGTTGAAGTCCTTCAGTGGATCATAATTCCATTTGACCCAAATCCTTAGATCTTGACTTTCCTGCATTCCAAAGATAGATGCTTATAGGTGAGCTTCTTAAGATAAAAGACTAGGAGAAATCTGCCCTGTGAGATTTGAGAGTCAAACATCCACATCAGACTTGCAAATAATCTTTTCCTCATGGATGTGGGGTAACAATTCGCTCCAGGTGAGAAGAATATGCTGCAGTATATCCGCTCACTATGCTTCTGAGAACTTAAACCTGAATTGAAACCTGTGCAAAGAAAACCACTTAAAGTACACTAAGGGAGCGCACTATAAAAGCTGACAATGAATTCTTCTGCTAACCAAGGGAAACTTTAGAATGTGCAAATTATTTCTCCTCTTTGTCAGAGTGGATTTCTATAAAATGGGTAACTGTATGTGAAGAATACCAGTGGAGGAGGTGGTTTAAGGCATAAGATTTCTATTTATCGTGTACCTGTGTCTCTAAGAAGGGTTTTTCATAGAAAATGTTATTTTTTTATTATCTACTGCAAAGACAAAATTAACCAGCACATGACTAAATCCTTTGAGGTGAAGGGGACAAGGACACCAAAGGACCTAGTTCATCATGAAGGCATCCAACATGGTGTATAGTGCAGGGCAGGCCTCTGAGTCTCAAGAAACTCTGAGTACAAAACAGTGCTGGATAGGAAGAAAATTAAAACAGTAATTCAATAAGACATATGCACCCCTATGTTCACTGCAGCATTATTTACAATAGCCAAGATATGGACGCAGCCTAGGTGTCCATTAATAGATAAATAAACACACACACACACACAAATGGAATATTGCTTGGCCTTAAAAAAGAATGAAATCTTGCCAATTGCAACAACATGGATGAACCTAGGTATTATGCTACGTGAAATAAGTCAGACAGAGAAAGACGAATACCATATGGTTTCACTTATATATGTAATCTAAAAAAATAAATGAACAAACAAAACAAAAACAGACTCATAGAAAGAGACAAATCTGATGGCTGCTAGAGGGGAGCAGGGCGGGGAGATGGGAGGAAATGATACAGGGAATATAGTCAATCGTATTGTGAAAACTTTGCATGGTTATGAGGACTTAGTGTGGTGATCACATTGTACACTATGTGATCACATCGTGAGGTATATAAATGTCGAGTCACTATACTGTAACACTTGAAACTAATATTGTACACCGACTATACTTAAATAAAATTAAAATTAATTAATTCGAAATAAAAAACAGCTCTGGGCTGCAGCCAGCAAGCAGACACCTCATCGGCCACTGACTGGCCATGACCTCAGGCTGACATGGGAACCTGTGCCATGCAGAGCCCTAGGGACCCGCAATGGAAGAGACTCACTATGAGAGACAGAGAGGCCGTCCGTGGTTCTCAGGAAGGCTCCGGACAGGCGGGACAGAGGGTGCGCTGGATGAAACCTGAGGCCAGAGCAGTATAGGAGGCAATAATCAGAGTGGGGCATGTAGCAAATGTGGCAGGAAGAGGTAAAGAACTGGGGCCTGATAGGAGGTTAATATGGAGTCAGTCGCCAAAGAAAAGCAAGAATAAGATTATGCCATTACACAGAAAATTCAATCAGGAGGGGCAGCAATTTAGGAAAGAAGACACGGATAACCTCCAACTGAAATTAAAATCACAACCAAGTTGAGACAACCATGTGCCAGAATGAGGCCATGCAGAGAAGGAGCAAGGGAAGTGCCGGAAACGACCTTTCTCAGGTCCCCAGCCCAGGACTTAGGTCGGCACTGTCGTCAACTCATTTAGACTTTTCAGGAATATTTCACACCCCGCCAGCTAGGTACCTAGCCTGAGAGGGGACCCATCAGAAGGCATAACTTTGCCAAAGAGGTGCCAGGCACACAGTAGGTGCTCAATAAATGCTAGTTGGATGAATCATTGAACTAATACAGGGGTCAGCCCACAGCCTGTTATTATACTGCCTGAGAACTAAGAATGGTTTATAAATTTTCAAAGGATTGCAAAAAAGGAGGAAGAGAAGAGAATATGTGACAGAGACCATACATGTCTCACATAGCCTACGCTATTTACTCTCTGACCCTTTACAGAAAGTTTGCTGACCCCTTAACTAATGGGTTAACTATAAGCATTTTGAATATAAGACTCACTTTTGTGTTTTTCTATCCCCTCAGGCACTATGCCAAATGCAAGAGTCAGAGTATATTGGTTGCTTGATGAATTTTAAGAGCCCTCCTTGGCCTCTGCTTTGGAGGACAATTCAGAAGAGGAGATTCACCTTGCCTCCAAAGAAAGAATGCAGGGCACTCTGCCACTGAGTCTCAGAACAGGGCTCTTGGCAGAGTGGGTGTAAGGGAGACACTGATCTGGGAGAGCTAGGGAGTTGAATTCAAGAAGCATTTGTTGAAGGTCCCAGTGCCAAGCTCCAGGTTAGGTGCTGCAGGGGATGAAAACATTTTTAAAATATCTCATTTCTACAGATAAGACAGAAAGTGGGGTGGGGATGCTGGATGCAGTCCTTGGGAAGGCTTCCCAGAAGGAGCCACCTCTCAGGTGAACCTGATGATGGCAGGATTCCAGAACGCAGAGGTGGGGGATACATCCTAGGCAGAGGACCTGGCTCCAGCAAAGGTACAAGGGCAGAACCGGGAGATGGTCAAGGAAAGGCAGAGCCTCTGGGCGGGGGTGGCAGCTAAGAGGTGCATGGAAGAATTTCTGCAGCCTTCCAGCAGGGCAGATAATGACAGAACCAGGCCATGATATTGGGGGTGGAGAGAAGGGAGCACACGCGCACACACACACACACACACACACACACACACACACTCACAGTACGCCCTGGAGGCCATCAGCAGTTCTAGCTGGAAGTAGCAGCACAGAGAGGGGAGCAGAGTGGGTGGGTGCAGGAGGGGTGGGGACTCTGGCGAGGTGCTGGTTTTAAGAGGCATCTTCATGGCAACTGGAAATAGGTCTGGAGCTCAAACAAGAATGCGGGATTGAAAACTGATTGGGAAATCATTGGCAAAAAGGTCAAAGGATGGTCACAATTATTCCAGGAGGGGAATTCAGAGAGAAAAGAAAAGATGAGCTTCGAAAAATACTTGTATTGATGTAAGAGGAGGAGGAGGGGTCAGTGAAACAGGAGAAAAAAGTTAGGAGCCCAAGTCAGAAACACCAAGTAGAGGATTTTTAACAGCGAAATCTTCCCAACAGGAGGCAACCCTCCACATGGGGCCTGAGTCGGTGGCCACCACCCATCTCTCCACAGGCAGCGGGTAGGGGTTTGACTCTGCACTAACCAAGACCATGAATGTCATCAACCTCAGCACCCCGAACCTCAGAGCTATAGATATCTGGATGGTCTGTGAGCACGGACCCCATCACCAGTGTTCTCAGAGCTCCACGGGCCCGTGCAGTGGGCACGCCGTGCAGGAGATGATCCAGCATTTTCAGTGATTTCCAGAGCTCCACGGGCCCGTGCAGTGGGCATGCCATGCAGGAGATGATCCAGCATTTTTAGTGATTTCCAAAGAGCCCTGTGACCCACAAAGAATGACAACCACAGCTCTAGGTAACCAGCGAAGCAGCAGTCCCTCGGAGCTCACATTCAGCCTTAGCTTGAGGAGGGATAGCAAGAGGGAGACAGAGACCTCCCTGAATGAGTGGAAATGGAATTTTCCCTATACTTTGCAGAAGAAAACCGTCAGAAGCTGCCATTGCTGCAGGCACATCTGCATAGAGTCAGAGTTTCCTCTTTGTAGAAAGTTTGCTCTGTGCCTGCTCCAAGACCAATGCCGAACTGGCTTATCTGCTATGCAGGGTTGCAGACAGAGCCACCAGCCAACAAAAAAGATTACCCCAATCTCCCCTCAGGGAACAGAGAATCTTCTGTTGTGGGGTGTCGGCGGGGAGGAAAGGAGAGAGAATAAGGCTCCAATTTAAAAGACTTTGAAAAGCATTTCAATGCCAGGAAGTTAACACCTCTGCTGGGGCATCTCGTGCTGGAGACAGACAAACATTTTCGCCTGCATTTTACACCAGGTATTCCAGGATCCCTGAGTCTGCCCTGTGAGTCACACAGAGTGTTGTGTAGAAAGCCACACTGCTTCTCCAAACAGGACACAGAGCCTGTGCATCTCAACTTCTGCTTGCCGACCTTACCAGCAGCTCCTGGCTTCAAAGAAGGTTCTTTGGGTGTCACTTTCTAAATCCACAAGAGAACCACACGTACCTAAACCTATCTGATAGTCCTCAGGTACACCTCAGAGGTAGGGATTAGAAATCCTTCCTGGACTCCAGAGATAAATGACCATCTCTGCCATTCATCCAGACTTGGCAGGCCACTAGGCACAGCTGGCCCAGAAAGCCATCATGCCTGTCACATGAGAAAAGGATCCATGATCCCCAGGGGCACTGGGAGCTGTGCTCAACAGCAACCATGTTCTAGAATCATTTATAAGGAGAGAAAGAACAGTGCTTGCCCTCGTCATGGCTCTGACTCTTAGATTCTTTCCTCCTCAGTACAGAATATTAAAAGACATCCGGAACATGTGACCCTAATGTCTCTTTCAGCTCTGCTGTGCTGGACACTTGGCCTTCCAGGAGCCAATTCTTCACTCTGTGGGGCCCAGTCACTCCTGCCCTCCCTCCTACAAGGCGATTTCAGCCCGTAGCATCAGCAGTGGCAAAACCAGAGTGGAGCCAAAGGCATCTCTTGCTCTGCCTGACACAAACAGCCAGCCACACATCCCTTCTGGGGGTTAAGGATGGCAGCAAGGGATCATGTCCATAAGCAAGGATGTTCATTTCCATTTTTTAAAAAATAATTACATAAAGTAATTCTTTAAAAGTTAAAGAACTCCTCAGTGTGCGTTTAGAGAACAAAAATGGCAGTTAGTGAAGATCAGATGAACCTGTTAACAGTTTCTTAATCTATTTGCAACTTAGCTGACCAAGTGCTAACTCCATCCACAGTGGGCGCCATCACTGTACTCTTTCTAAATGTCCTATTCTTAGCCATACATTAATTAATCTACACTCAGAATGGGCCATTGGTTAAAGTCAGGAAGCATGGGAAAGACTGATGTTAAAATACAACAAATTAGTGAAGACTAAAAAAATGTTAATAATTTTGTAAAATCAACCTAGGATGGTTTCTGCCACTTAAGTAGGTTGCAGCCATCTGATCAGAAATCACATATAACACATCTAGATAGCTTTAGTACTTCAAAATCTGAATGTTTAAAAAGAAAATATAGTGACAATTATATCCAATTTGACTTTTAATTTGTTGAGAATAAAGGCTGCCCATACACACAACATGTGATTTCTGGCAAAGTGCTTACACATAACAGCATGAGGCCATCTCTCTTATCTTGTAATTTAAAACATAAAGCAAACATTGTCAAAATAAACCATTTGTGTTTTTTAGTGCAAAATCCAAGAATCCAAAACACCAAGTCATGAAAACAGCTTTTGTCTGTTAGATGTTGAATCACATAGTTAAATTTCAATCTGCATTTTTATATATATTCAGTTCCCAACAAACATGATAAATGTCATCATTTATTTGTTTCAAAACATGCTTTTTCTTATACGACCAATTAAAAATAAATTAACTAATGCTTGCAAAGCACTAACTATGGCCCTGAATATATAGAAAGCACAAAATAAATGTTAGTCATTATTTTTATTAGTATTAAATTATTATCAGTTAAATGAGAAAGTTTAGTTTGTTCTAATATATATTTTATATATGCAATGCCATTTATGAAGTAAACTTCATATAAATTTTGAAAATACTGATCTCAACTTTTTAATTAAAATTATAAATTAATTTTAATTATAAATTTAATTTATTTTTAATTAAATAAAAATAATAGATGATTATTTATTATAATACCACTCAAAAAATGATTTAGTGATTTTTAACACTCTTTTGGGGGCTGAGAGATTAAATTACTGCAAAAGAAGTTCAGACATTGTTTTTAAAAAAACTACTCAACCACTGTCCTGGTTTGTCCTCTATATTTCTCCCCAATCTTGCTCTGTGCTGTGGGATGCTGACCTATCTAGATTGCATTAGCGGGTTTCATTCCATTCGGCTTCCAGTTCAGCCGCTAAGAGGCATCCGGAAATGAGAGGGTAAGAAGGGAGAGAAATTAAGAGTATTTATTCTCCTAACTTCTCTCCTTCCAGGCAGCAATTTAGCAGTAGCCCAACAACTTCATAGGCCCCCTCCCTTGTCTACAGGTTTCACTGAGTTCCAGGAACAGCCCCTTCCCTTTCCTCTTCCCGTCTGGGGAAAGTGATGGCTTATTGCTCTTACTAGTTACTGGGCACTTCACCACCCTTTTGTTACTTCCCTTCATC